>NW_027494815.1:0-281819 GCF_021521415.1 Bidens hawaiensis
AGTCACGAATAAAAATGAATTTTAATATCGATGTGCTTGGTTTTAGAATGTTGAACTGGATTCTTAACAATTGCAATGGCAGAATCATTATCACAAAAGATGGGAGTATTAAGAAATTCCAAACCGTAATCCAGCAGTTGATTTTGCATCCAAATAACCTGAGAGCAGCAGGCTGATGCAGCAACATATTCCGCTTCGGCGGTCGAGGTGGACACCATCTGTTGTTTCTTACACTGCCATGAAATGAGACGATCTCCTAAGAACTGGCATCCGGCAGATGTAGATTTCCTGTCAATGTCATCTCCACCATAATTGCTATCAGCAAAAGCATAGAGATCAAATTCTGATTGTTTGGGATACCAAAGACCTAACTTCGGTTGTCCCTTCAGATATCTAAAAATACGTTTAACAGCAATTAAATGAGAGAGAGCCTGGAAACGAGCACATTGACAGACTGCAAACATGATATCGGGTCAGCTGGCGGTGAGGTACATTAGAGACCCAATCATTGATCGATAGTATGTTTGATCTACGGGACTCCCTTCTGGATCAGATGACAGTAAAGGCCTTTCCGCCATAGGAGTGTTAGCACTCTTGGAGTCTTGAAACTCAAACTTTGCGAACATATCCTCAACATACTTCCCTTGATGCAGTAAAATTCCTGCCGAGCTTTGGCGAACCTGTAATCCCAGAAATGTTGTCATTTCACCCAGCGAACTCATCTCAAATCATTTCTTCATTACTTCTTCAAACTCCGCACACAACTCAGCACTGGTGGATCCGAAGATAATGTCGTCTACATAGATCTGGACTAAGATCAAATCTTTTCCGACAGTTTTGCGGAACAGGGTTTGATCAGCACTAGTGGTTCCTCGCTTGTAGCCATGATCTAGAAGATGTGCTGTCAATGTAGCATACCATGCTCGAGGAGCCTGATGAAGCCCATACAATGCCTTGTCTAACTTGTAAACATGATTTGGCTTTTTGGAATCAGTAAAACCCGGTGGCTGTTCCACATATATCTCTTCCTTGATCTCACCATACATAAATGCAGTCTTAACGTCCATTTGATACACTGTGAACCCCATAAATGAAGCGTAGGCCAAAAATTTTCTGATGGCTTCAAGTCTAGCCACTGGAGCATAAACCTCAGTGTAATCTAACCCTTCAACTTGACGAAACCCACGAACTACCAATCGAGCCTTGTTTCGAACAATAACCTCGGAGTCATCTTGCTTGTTTCAGAACACCCATCTCGTATCAAGTGCTTTCTTTCCCTCCGGTAACTCAACCAATCTCCAAACTTTCAACTTATCAAACTGATTAACTCTTCATGCATAGCGTCTACCCAACTGGGTTCCTGGAGGGCCATGTCTACAGTCTTTGGCTCTATATGAGATATGAAACAGGAAAACAAACAACTGTTTATATTTCTGGTCTGACTTCTGGTGGACACGCCCGTTTCAAGAGGACCTATGACGTTCTCAATTGGATGATCTTTCTGAATTCTTGAAGGAAGTAATTGATCGGAAACATCAATGATGGAATTCAAGTTTGACAAATTCACGTCAATGTCAGCAAGGGGGTTCTTCCATCCGGAGGTCGCTGTACTATGTGAGTACGAAGTGCTTGCGACATATTCATTTGGAATGACATCAGGAAATAGTGTTCTCCCGAAAATCTGACGAATAGGACTCCCCCCTCAACTTTTGCGGTATCTTTAGGCTGACTTGGCGAACATTCATTTTCCGGAACTTCTTTCGGCTGAGAGACGGATGCGGGTTTGTCGTCATTAACTGGTTCTGGGACATCATCATCCAGAAGTGGAGAGATGTGAGATACTGCATGTGAGTCATCTTTCTCAGCATCTACTGTAGTGCTGCCTGAAGGTTCTGTATTAACGAGCGGAAGCACATTGTCCGGACCAACACGAGCATCAGTCTCGTTTTTTTCCAACCAACGAACATCATAAGATTCTAGAATCTGTTTGGTAGACTTGTTGTAGACCCTGTAAGCAGTATGGCCCGCATAACCAACAAAGTAGCAATCATCAGCTTTAGCCCCAAATTTTGGAGTAGACTCGAGGTTCAGTAGAGTGCATGGGCAACCAAAAGCCTTGAAGTGCGCGACAGTAGGCTTATGTTCATAGACAATCTCATAAGGAGTCTTCATTTGTGATTTGTTGATTATCACCCGATTCTGAACATAACAGGCCGTATTAATAGCTTCTGCCCAGAAAAATAGTGGCAGCTTAGAATGACACAATATCGTCCTTGCCGCTTCAATAAGAGTTTGATTTCTTCTTTCAGCCACACCATTTTGTTGTGGTGTCCATGCTGAACTATATTGACGAAGCACTCCCCTCTCTGAGCAGAAATAATTTAATGATGCATTCTTAAATTCTGTACCATTATCACAGCGTATTCCCTTCAGCTTCAAGTTCAGTTGGTTCTCCATGAGCACAATATTAGCTTTTTGATCAAATCTGCAGTTTCACTCTTATTCGACAAGAAAAACACCCAAGTAAAACCTGAGTAGTCATCAGTAATACAAGACAATAAGAGCTGCGTGAAATACTCAAAACATGCACTGGACCAAAGAGATCCATATGTAGCAATTGAAAAACTGATGAGATGATGTTGATCAATTTTGGTTTATGAGTTTTTCGATGATGTTTACCCAAGGCACAAGCCACGCATTTTTCAATAGTAACAAAATCTTTAATGGGTAAGCCACAGACCAAATCATTTTTAGCAAGACGATTTAAATTTTTTGTATTAGCATGACCAAGACGACGATGCCAAAGCATAGCATTGTGTTCCGACACTTTTGAAAACAAGCATGTTGTTTCATCAGGAACATTTTTGTTCATGTTGATCACATAAGCATTATCCTTTCGTTGTGATCGAACAAGAATCCAGTCTTCTGGTATAATGATACCAGGTTTCAAAATCAAACATTCTTTCTTAGTAAAGTGAGTTGAAAACCCTTTGTCACAGTTTTGTGACACGCTCAGCAAACTGCGCTTCAATTCAGAAACGAAATTAACATTTTCAAATTTTAGAACACCGTTTACTTACAGTACCCTTCTGTGTGATCTTTCCCTTTTCTCCTCCCACGAAGGACACATATCCACCGTTAAAAGTTTGAACGTCGTGTACTTGGGAAATGTCTCCTGTCATGTGCCTGGAACAGCCACTATCAACATACCAAGGTCTGATGATATTCCTCCATAGCTGTCCCTGCACAAAGCGCGGGATTAGTTAGATTTTGGTACCCAGTCCATAGTTACGGGTTGCCATGACACTAGGTGACCCTGATGCATTTAAAGTTGTCACGAGTTGCCATGACATGTCCTTTTTATCATCAAACGTGGATTTTTCAGATTCCTTTGCCGGAGATTTAGGCAACCGTTTGTGTCTACCATTGTATGATTTGGCATTATATGTACGAATGGTTTTCGTAACCTCCGGTGTTTTGGGGTTGGAAGAAGACGAGGTTGCCTTTGCCACCCGTTTTGGCTTAGAATTTGTGTTCGCTTTTGAAACCGAAGCACTTTTTCTAACCTTTTTTCGAAACATGTTAGGCTTGGTCTGATAAGAACTAAACTTGCCAGATTCGTTTTGATTCCAATCATCGTCAGAGGAATTAACCTGACTATGCCTGAATCTTTGCCTGTACGAATTATGATGCATATAAGGCATATTCCTCTAATAATATCCATAATAAGGAACATATGGACGATTTGGACAATTTCTGGCAATATGACCAGGAGTGCCACAATTAAAACAAGTTTGACGTTTTATGTAGAAATCATTTTAGGCAACTCCTCGTCTGGACTGATTGTGAGGACCAGTTTGCTGAAAATTGCGATGGCCCCTTTTTACACTATTCACATTATTCAGCTTATCACCGTGTTTGTCATTAGAGCATCCCTCTTTAACAAATTTAGGTGGTAAATATATGTTGGATTTTGAATTTTTAATTTTATTTGAAACCACATTGTCAGAATTCAAAATATTAGCTGAATCAATCACACAAAAATCCTTGCTCTTTGAAACAGAGCCCACACAAACAGTCGGAATAACAGAATTTAAAACAGGCAGTTTTAAAGGAACATCAGAAATAATGTCATTATTAAATTCAAAACAAGGCTCGTCGTCCTCATAAGTACATTCCCTCACAGAACTTTTTCTGCACATGAAGCAAACACGTTAGAATCGTTCACTCTTGAAGTGGACGCACTTGCATTCACGGAATTAGCTTCATCATTTGTATCTAGTTTGCCGTACTGCAATCCTTTTACCTTTTCTTCCTGTTCTTTGGTAACAGGAGTACTAACATAATTGTGATAATAAGGTGGTGGAACATTACTATAACCTATGCCTTCACCTTTGTTTTCTTTCCACCACAATTGATTTTCAATCATTGAGTCAACTATTCTACTGGAACCCTCGAATTTTTTAAAATCTAGTTCAGCTCTTTCAAATTTACTAGTTAGATTCAAAATTTCCAATTTAGAGGCTTCCAGCTTAGCAGTTAATTCAACAATTTCCTGTTTGGCATCTAGGTAATGACAACATTTTAGACTAAATTTAGACTTCAGCTTAGAAAAATCCTTTTTATTTGCTTCTATTTTATCTAGAAAACCTTTTTTGTTTTTCTTGAGTTTAAAGTTTTCAGATTTAACTCTTTCCATGTCTCTAATTAAGTTATCATTGTGGAGCCTATATAATTCTATCTTATCAACACAATCTTGAGAACATGGTTGAAAACTTACCTCAGATGAGTCGGGAGAAGTGAACGCCATATATGCAAACTGAAGTTCCTTGATTTGCTCCTCGGCAACGTTTTCCACTTCAATGTCTTCAACATTTGCAAAATTTGCGGTCTGATTTCCAATGTTGAGAGCAGCCATCTGATCCTCCCAAGAAAACTGTTGAGCAACCAATCCCCTTTCACCATTTCCCGAACTATCACCAACATTTCCCCTAGCATTACCCACTGGAACCAGCGTCCTTTCTGTGTTTCCTTCCTTCGCTGGGTTAGTACATTCACGAGCAAAATGACCCGGCTCATGACAGTTATAGCATCTCAGATTGTTCTTGTTAAAACCCACCTTCTGATTATTAGGCATGTTCCAATTATTTCTACCAGTCCTCTTAGTGAATTTCTTGGCATGAAATATTGCCATGGAGATTTGCCAAGAGATATCCATTTCTTCAACATCATCAGGGTGAATCTGATCAAGTTCAGCAGTCACAACAGGTTGAACCAAATCTCCAGCTAGGAAAGCATTATAGCAGTTCATGAATCCTGCCATTAGAGTTATGTTCTCCTGAGTCTCTTTCGGAATGGAGGGAATCTGACTTGAGTTCTGACCTTGAGCAGCACCAGCAGATAAAGGTTGAGCTGATGAAGATTGAGCAGACTTAGTGAAGAAAACTGGAGCTGGTTGAGGTGGAGTAGAGGATGACTGGCCTTGAGTGGACTTAAACATCTGAAAGTTTCCTTGGGTTGGAGGTTGCTGAGTGGCCTTAAACATAGAGAAACTATCTTGAGAAATAAGAGCATTGTTGGAGGCAACATTGTAACCAGCTGCACTGTAAGAATTCGCATGGTTTATTTCACGTTGCTTGTCGTCCATATCACATGCCTTGATAGTAGCCATCATCTCAGAGATAGACATACTGTTGAGATCTTTAGTCTTCTTGATAACAGCAACATTCATATCCCAATTCTTTGGCAATGAGTTTACCAGTTTGTTTTTTATCTCTGAAGTTGCTAGATAAATACTCGCAGATCTCATTTCAGTCACTAAGATATGAACCTTTGGAGTTGAGTTTCCAACGACTCCCCCAGAACATGGTTAAACATGTTGAACTTTTGTCGCAGCAAATATTGGCGATTCCTTTTCATGTCTTCGTTTCCCTCATACACCTCGATTAATGCCTCCCATAGTTCCTTAGCAAATTGAAGTTCTCTAAAGCCAAGAGCAATCTCAGGTGAAAGTGCCATGGTTAGAGTTGAAAGTGCCTTTTCATCTTCCTCAATTTTATCAAAATCATCATCATCATACAAGGCAACAGGCTTCACAAGAATTTCAGTCGATTTTTCACGTTGATAGGTAATTCCACCGAGATCCAAATGGATCTCGGTTTACAAACCACATAAATGGGCCCAACAATAATAATGAACATTTTTCTTTTAACGTTTTATTAAATACATTTCAATTTGGTTTTGGGCATAATTCCCGGGTTTTGGGAACTTGTTTTATTAATTATGATTTTCCACTGAATTATACTCTGAATTGGTTATTTTAATGGAATGAACTGTTTTTAAGTTTATGTATTTTTGTAAGTATTTTGGATGAATACCAACTGTAGGATTCCCGGGATTCGGGGTCATTCCTTTAAGTTTATGTATTATTGGATGAATACCAACTGTAGGATACCAGCTGCACGCCAAGAGGTAACTTTAAATTCTTTAGTCATTCCTTTGAATTTAAAAGTTTCCAGTATGTGATTAACTGTTTAAGTGTTAGATAGAAGGCTAATGTGGTTAGGGGCAGGGGGTGATTAGGACGGGCGGGTAAAGGAAACGACTAATTACACTTGATCAACGTTATTAGCAGTTTACCCCTACCTTACATGTTCTAAATGCCACTTGTACTTGACCATATTAAAATTTTTTCTTTGTAGGGATAAGTCATGGTTCATACTCGAGCAGCTAAGAGAGGTGGTTCTAGTGTTCGTGGTCGTGGTCGTGGTCGTAAGCAATGTGCCGAAGTCGAGAGTGTGATTCCGACTCCCCAGAAGGAAACCCCGATTCATGAGGAGGTGGATAACCTCGCCTTAGATTCCACTATGCGCGTGGCTATCACGGATGAGGTTTACCAGGTACTCCATAGCGCCATTCCCGAGATCGTTGTCGAGGCCGTCAGGGCCATGAAGGAGACATTGGTTGGTAAGAGTTCGGATAAGGGAAGGAAGGGTAAGGAGACGCAGGTCGAGGAGAAGGAGGAGGTGTGTAAGGCCCCGTACTCGGTAACCCTACTTTGGTGTTGGATTTACTCATAAACACAGTTCTAAAATCAGAGTTAATTTAAACTTTCGCATAATAATTTAAAACTTCAAACATCACATTACAAACATTCATTTTTGTCTTAACATACAAATTGTCTTTCCATTAACATTAATTAAAATAGTCATGACCCTTATTCGTAGATGCCAATCTCTTCCGTCCATGCCATGTGTCCCTCTTCAAGCCAGCTGCCTCAATCTATTTGCCTGCGTGCATACTAAAAGTCAGCTACACTGAGTGAGTTCTACTTAATCATTTAACATAATATACATTCATATCTTTACTCATACGCATCCGAAGATATGTATTCATACCTTATTTATTCTTACTTCTTTCATACAAACTTTATATACATGCACACACGCTTACATACTTTCTTTCATAAGGCCTTGTAATTTACCATAGGCTATTCTATCTCTACCATCACAGATATTATTAGGGTCTGGTCTCTTCTGTCTCAGATATTATTAGGGTCTGGTCCCTTCTGTCTCAGATATTATCAGGGTCTAGTCCCTTCTGTCTTAGATATTGTCAGGGTTTGGTCCCTTCTGTCTTAGATATTTTTAGGGTCTGGTCCCTTTGTCTCCAATAACTATACCTGTCACGTCACTCGATCCACCCATTCATTTTCGTTCATGCATACTTTACATATCTTCTGGTCATGTACATACGTATATATATACATATTCATTCATATAAACATTCCATAATAACATTCAATATTTAGTCATACTTATGACATATTCATTCGTATAAACATTCCATAATAACATTCAATACTCAGTCATACATATAACATACACTTACCACTTAAGTTAAGTGTATTAACAACTATCACAAAGGAGTATGCACACAGCCCCAAAAACATAACGGATAAAGGGGGCTAGAAACTCACCTGAAGTCGGTTTCTCTCGCCGTTAATAGTAATACCCTTCTTTAGCTGTGCACGGCTAACTGTATAACGCATTACGAGTGTCAAATGTCCATTACTACTACTTCTTACATCTCATTCAATGACACCCTCAACTAACGGGGGTCGGGGGGCAACGCCCCTGGTAGCGGGGGTCTAGGGGCGGCAGCCCCTAGCAGGGTCCAAGGGGCAGCGCCCCTGGCTGGGGTTGAGCTGAATTTTATAAAATTTCGCATGGAAGAATTTCGCTTCGCATGAAACTGTTTCGCTTCGCATGGAAGCGTTTCGCTTCGCATGAAACTGTTTCGCTTCACATGGAAGCGTTTCGCTTCACATGGCTGAGCGAAGCGAAATGCCTGTTTCGCTTCTCAAGGCTGAGCGAAGCGAAATGCCTTCCTTTCTTTGTTTTTTTTTTTTACCATTTTAAAGCCATTTTACTTCGTGGCTCTTCCTCAGGACCTGATTTTACTCTTTCCCAACTTTTGACACATTCTGACCCCATGCACCTGATCCTAAACCCATCTCTCAAAGTTTAAACACCACCTTTTTATCACAAAGTGCACCAGAGAGGTTATAACTTACCAAGTTTATATTTTTCTTACATTTCACAACCCGATCTATCATTATATTTGTTTGCATGCCGATTCTAACCATAAAACTTAACCATTTTAAACTAAAACCCACCTTTTCCTTGCGAGTTTGAGTTCAGATCTTGACAACTCGAGGATCTGGACATGATTCTTGTCAGTTGAAGGCACTTGAATCACCAAACTCTTCCTTAATTTAATCTCAGAATGGATTCGAATCTTGAGAGAGAGTGGGTGTGTGTGTTTCTTGAGTGTGTGGGTGTTTTGTGTGTTTTGAGAGGAAAGGGAAGAAAGAAAAGAAGTGGTTGGTCTATATATATAGGGGTTTCATGGGTCCCACCACTCACTCCCACTTCCAACTCTCAAATACGTAACACACGATTAATTTAACGACACACAACTATTAACAAAACTTTCTGTTATTAAATGCTTAACAAAAGTTGGACGTTACAAGGTGTACGTGCCGAGTGGGGATGAAGACAAAGTGCGGACTGTTAGTGTATCTACTTGGGGTTGCTCATTTGGTGACTTTAAGAAGTGTGACCCTCTTTCTTTCGATGGTACTAAGGATGCGTTGGCAGCACATCAGTGGGTGAGGGAGATGGAGGCCGTTCTAAGAGTTAGTAAGTGCCAGGGGGATGACATGGTGACGTATGCTACTGGCTCGTTTCGTTCCGAGGCATTGTGTTGGTGGGATAATCTGGGGCAGGCTATGGGTGATCGTTCGATTAGGAGGATGACGTGGGATGAGTTAAAGAAATTGGTTCTGTATCAGTTTTGTCCTCCACACGAATTGGATAAGATTGAGCAGGATTTCTTGACCTTGGAGGCGGGCAGTATGAGGCATCGAGAGTATACCACAAAGTTTAACAAGATGGCTCGTTGATGTCCCGATTTGGTTACTCCCGAAGTCAAGAGGATTAAAAAGTATGTGAAGGGGATTCCGACAGATATTCGTAGGGGTGTGCTCTCGTGCTCTCGAAACTTCTCCTGCATCTCGAGATTCTGAATTGACGCTGCCTGATTCCTCATGAACTGCTCGTGCTCTCGAAACTTCTCCTGCGTCTCCTTGTGTCGGGAATCCTCACGCGTCATAAGCTGCGATAACATCTGTGTTTGTTGTGCCATAATCTCCTCCAAAGTGGGCTTCTTCTCCCCACTGCTCGCTCCCTCACCGGCATCCTGAAATAGGCTCTGACGCTGCTGAAAATCGGACTGGTTGCCGCTCCTCCAGTTGGAGTTCTGATTTCCCCCTCCATCCCGAATTATAAGAATTGAAAGAATTTGGATTTCGGTTTGGATTTCCTACGAAGTCTATGGCCTCCTCTTGGAACTGACTGGGCATTGAACGGTATCATGCCCACCTCTGCAGATCTCACACAACTTACTCTTCGTCTGCATATCCTTCACCATCTTCGCCAACGTCTCGACCTGTGCCGTCAGTGCGGTGGTCGTGTCCACCGAATGCATGCCTCGTGAGATGGAATCAACGGTCTTACCTCTTCTGGCGGGTGGTCTCTGGTACCCACTCATAGCTAACCCATTGAATAAAGCGATACACTCATCGGGGTCCTTTGTTGTCAACAGATTTCCTCCCGCCGCCGTGTCGAGCATACTCTGCGTCGCGTACGTTACTCCATTGTAGAACTTTTCGACGACCGCCCAATCTTGCAAGCCGTGGTTGGGGCACAACGCTAACAGATTCTTGAACCGCTCCCAGGTCTCGTAAAAACTCTCTGTGTCCTCCATCTGGAAAGAATGTATCTGGTTACGCAAACGAGCGGCTTTAGCAGGAGGATCATATTTCTCAAGAAATTGGGTCTGCATGGCAGCCCAAGTAGCTATAGAGCCCTGTGGGAGGGACTCGAGCCACAGACTCGCTTGATCAGCGAGAGAAAATGGAAAGACGCGGAGCTTAACGACGTCTTCGGAAACGCCCGCAAGATGGAAAGTGTCGCAGATTCGCACGATGCGGGTGAGATGAGAGTGCGGGTTCTCATGAAGCAACCCGTGAAACTGAGCAGAATGAGCAATGGTATTCAGAATGTTCGACGGGATCTGCCAATTCGTCGCAACTCCAATGGCGGGTGGTGCGATGCTGGATCTCTCGCCAGCATTGGCCGGTCGGGCCCGGTCCGCAACTGTCCTCCTCGGTGGAATGTCGCCCATGATCCTATCCCAATCATCGGGGTCAACGAATGAAGAAGTGGACGAGGGTGAAATGGGACGATGTCTCTCACGAAACTCTCTCTCTGGCTCGGGAAATGCTTCCGTGTCGGGTGGTCCTAGAGATCGAGTCTGTCGCATAGAACTATAATTGGGAATAATATTATCTAAACTATTCTAACAAAGAAATAAAATAAAACAAAAATAATTACAAGTAGCACAAAAGGTAAGTCCTAACTCGGATTGCTCTCAAAACGCATAAAACCGTGTCCCCGGCAAAGGCGCCAAAAACTTGATGTGTGTCTAATAACCCTATAAATATGAACCTCACAACTAAGCTTTAATATTAAAACGAAAATCCTAAAACCACACACAACCGGCAAGTGTACCGATCGCAAGTAGTATAGACTTAGGAAGTCCGAGTATCGAACACGTGGACACGTCAGAACGCTAAAGATCACTAACCCTAGACAAAACCTACCTTAGAATAATAATTATATTGATTTTTGATTTTTAAATACTTAACTAAACTAACTAGACTGCCTAACAAAACTTACCAAAAATAGAAAACTTAACGGGGAACTAACTGTGTTAACTTAGGAATGGAGAAAAACGTCTACCTATGTCTGAATCAAAATGTAGGCCTAACAAGCTAATGGATTGAATGATATATAGACACCGGTCCCTAAAGATGACATGACTAAGGATCGCTCGGGCTCACTGGATTACCTCTCGGTCTCACACAACAAACCCTAACTACTCAAAATCGGCTAAAACGACCAAACCGGGAAACAATTGCTAACGTGTTCTAATGAAGGATCACCTCTCGGTCTCACCAACACTCGACCCTAATGGTAATGAATACTACACAACCAAGGATAGAGGAACAATTCAACTTAAACCAAAATAGATCAACTAGTCGCTCAAAACACCTAAACCTGACAAGAAACGAACTTGCTCTCGCGCAATCCTTATTCTAGCATGCAAAGGTAATGAGACAACCCTAACTTCCTATCACCTCTCGGTCTCAAGGAAGGTGTTTAACAGCTGTACTTAATCCAATAAATCATGCAACAAAACCCTACGGTTGTACCTACCGCAAACAAACCCTAAACACAAAGTCTAGAATCAAACAATGCACCGATCAATCAACACAAAACTAATTAACCGACACACGGGGTTTATGCAATAATTCACCAAAATTTCCAGCCCTTAAACACAACCTATTTCATGTCTAAATCAAACTTTACAATAGCAATTCAAGTCTATCAATCAAACAATCCATAAAACCTATCAAAACCTAACAAGAATCATCATTCCTAGGTAGAACTAACAAGATTAGCCTCTCATACTTTTTGGACAGCAGCTATCATTCTATAAAAATACCATAAAAACTCATACCAATCATCTCAAAAATCATTCAACAATCAATCCTACTCATAAACACTTCAATCTTTCAATCAATCGCAAAACTAGTAATCAATTGAACAAGTATAAAAAGATGATGAACAATGTTATGAAAAGAAAGGATATGGATGAATTCCGGGCTGTTCTTGGCTGCTACAACTGATGAGAAACGTCCCCGAGACTTGGTTCTTGTGTCTTCTTCCTTCCTTAGCCGTCACACGATCAAACCCTAAGCCGAAAAAACTTTTTCTTCTTCCTCCCTTGCTGGAACAGCTGCGATCGGCCCTTCTCTGGCTGCTAGGGTTTTTATTTTTTTTATATATTATATTATAATGTAGGATATGGGCCTCCATGATGCATACGGGTCGGGCCTTGAGCTTTGTCTTGAACTTGTATGCGTAAAAATGCTCGTAGAATGCTCGAAAAGCTCGGTTTTTCTACTTTCTTTTACCCAAAACCTACAAGATTAATAAATGTATGTAAAACCTATCTAAACGAGTTAAAACATATAAATTATGATATAATACGTATATAAAACGTGCGGAAAATACGAGTGTTTTACAACACATCAGCCGATGCTCGATCGTTCAGTTATTATGTTCATCAACGACATTCTGGTGTATTCCAAAAGCGAATCCGATCACGCCGGTCATCTCACGGAAGTTTTGGAAGCTTTGCGAAAGAACAAATTGTATGCGAAATTTTCTAAGTGTTCCTTTTGGTTACGCGAGGTTCAGTTCTCGGGTCATGTTATTAACCCGAGTGGTATTTTGGTTAACCCTGCAAATGTGGAAGCCGTAAATGAATGGGAATCTCCTAAGTCTCCGTCAGAAATTCATAGTTTTCTGGGTTTGGCGGGGTATTACCGCCGCTTTATTCCCGACTTTTCGAAAATTGCTTCATCATTGACTAAGTTGACTAAGAAGAGCGTTATGTTTGTTTGGGGTACTGAGCAAGAGGAGGCTTTCCTCGAGTTGCAGAACAGGTTGACGCATGCCCCGATTCTAGCTTTACCCGATGGCACCGATGATTTAGTGGTTTATTCTGATGCCTCTTACCAGGGGCTTGGGTGTGTTCTGATGTAGCGAGGCCGAGTCATCGCTTATGCCTCACGGCAGTTGAAGCCTCATGAGGCGAATTATCCTATTCACGATTTGGAGCTGGCGGCGGTTGTGTTTGCGCATAAGTTGTGGAGACATTATTTGTACGGAGTTCCTTGCGTTATCTATACCGATCTTAAGAGCTTAAAGTATTTCTTCGAACAAAAGCAACTAAATATGCGACAGCATCGATGGTTGAGTTTATTAAGGATTATGATCTGGAGATTATGTACCATCCCGGTAAGGCTAACGTGGTAGCCGACGCGTTGAGCCAGAAGGAGAGACTGAAACCCATTCGTGTAAAATCTTACTAGCTTATTCTTAAAGCCGATATTTTGAAATAGATAGCCAACGTTCAGAACGAAGCTTTACACGTGGAATGGATTATGTCAGAGCGTATTTGGGGTCAAGAAAAATTGTTGGAAGACGTCGGTGATGGGGTGAAGTATAAGGATGGGCGTTTATGGATACCAAGGTATGGGGGATTCATAGGTAAAATTTTGGATGAAGCACACAAGTCGCGCTATTCCATTCACCCGGGCACGACCAAGATGTACCAAGACCTGAAGAAGAATTATTGGTGGCCTGCAATGAAGTTTGAGGTGGCTCAGTACGTGAGTAAGTGTTTGATGTGTCTACAAGTTAAGGCTGAGCACCAGAAGCCTTTCGGGAAACTACAACCTCTGGAAATACCTGAGTGGAAGTGGGAGCATCTTACGATGGATTTTGTGACTAAACTACCTCGTACACCTAGGGGTAATTATGACACCAATTGGGTAATCGTTGATAGACTGACCAAGAGCGCTCATTTCTTGCCGATTCGGGAGACTTTTAATTCTGAGCAGCTGGCCGATGTGTTTATTCGTGAGATTGTTTCTAGGCACGGGGTGCCGGTATCTATTGTTTCGGATAGGGATACGCGTTTTACCTCCAGGTTTTGGAAGAAGTTTCACGAGGAGATGGGTACCAAACTCCTCATCAGTACCGCTTATCACCCGCAGACGGATGGTCAGTCCGAGAGGACCATTCAGACTCTTAAGGATATGTTGCGGGCTTGTGTTATCGATTTTGGTGATAGTTGAGACCGTCACTTACCGTTGGTAGAGTTCTCGTATAAGAACAGTTATCACGCCATGATTGGGATGCCACCGTTTGAGATGTTGTATGGTAGGAGGTGTAGGACTCCTGTCTGTTGGGGTACCATTGGTTAGAAACAGTTGGGTAGTTTGGAGGTGGTTGAGGCTACAACTGAGAAGCTCGATAAGATTAAGGCTTTTATGAAGGCAGCTCAGGATCGTCAGAAGTCTTATGCGGATAAAAGGCGAAGGCCTATTGTGTTTGAGGCTGGGGATCGGGTTATGTTAAAAGTTTCTCCTTGGAAGGGTATTATTCGTTTTCGTAAGAGGGGGAAGCAATAGTCCGAGGTTCATTGGTCTGTTCCGTATATTGTCCCGTGTTGGTGAGGTAGCGTATAGACTGGAGTTGCCCGATGAGCTCGCGGGGATTCATCCTACTTTCCACGTGTCCCATTTGAGGAAATGTTTAGCTGATGAGGAGGCCCATGTGCCTCTTGATGATATTGAACTTGATAGTAAATTGAACTATGTTGAAGAACCGATTGCTATAATTGATCGTCAAAAAAGGCGTTTGAGGAATAAGGTGGTTAAGCAGGTGAAGGTGCAGTGGAGGCACTGTAGGGGCTCCGAGGCTACTTGGGAGTCCAAATACGAGATGATGAAACTCTATCCGCAGTTGTTCCTGTCGCATCGGGATTCGAGGACGAATCCCATTGTAAGGGGGCGGACTTGTAATACCCGTTAATCTCGGTTCAAAGATTTAAAGCTTGTAAAGTATGTATAATTCTCTGGATTTAACTGATGTTTCTCGGAAGCCTTTACGTCATCCCGGTATGTTTAATCATTTAACTTTTCTTCCAAGTTGCCTTATTATTCAATTTAGAGGGGCTAGAATGAAATATTTTTATGTTATAACACTAATCACAAAACCCTAACCCCCGCCCCCCCCCCCCCCCCTTCTCTAATCCCGATTGGCAGCTAGGAGCCCCCCCTCCCTTGTGAATTTCTTTTGTGCAGCCAAGGTTAAGCCATAAAACTTCAATTCAAGGTTAGTTTTATGATTCCCCAAGTCTTTTACACCTTAATTGATCTTTATATCACGTGTATTGATCGATAAACGACTTGTTTTAGGTTTACCGGGTGGCTGTCCAATTAAGCATTTCCGGGACTGTTTTGAGTGAGGTTTTTGCACCAAAATCCTCCTAGGTATGTCTAGTATATCATACTTAAAAACCATGTTCATTGGTGTTCGTTAGATTGGTCAACTAGTTATCGTTTGAAAGATTGTGTTCGGTTGACTAGAATTGTAGTTTGATGCGTTTAACGCGAGGGTTGAAGTGATTAACGACCAATTCAGCTCGGGGACACTTGGTTTGATGTACGGGCTGTTGAAAAATCATTTTTATAAGTTATGGGGCTGAATTGGTTGTCGGTTACTCAAACGGGTCGGTACAACGCGCAATTTCGTTTATTGGATAGTTGGTGCGTTGTACTTGCGAGTTACGAACCCATTTGACTCGTGTAGTGTCGTGTGGACTTGTTGGCTGTGATTTTATCATAATGGGTCCACACGGGGCTGAGTTGGACGTTAACGGCCTAAACGAATCTTAAACGCGCGTGTTAGTGTCACATAGTGCTTCCGGGGGCAAATTGGGAATTCTTTATTCCCGGGAGTACCTAAGGGTCGTTTTGGTGAATGTGAGGCCTCGGGGGCTGTTGTGATTTAGTTTGATGAGGTCGAGGGTTTAGGTAACTCAAACCATGTTAGAACGTCTCGTAGGATAAATGAGTCCTTTCGATATCGTTTGTAATGTTGTATGTAAACCGACAGGTGTTTGAGTTTTGGGATTACTTAGGGATCATCTGGCTCGTGGTGAATACGTGTCTTGTGTCAGGTGAGTTCATGATGCCCCTTTTAACTATTTTTAAGTTTTGGGCTAGCATACAATCCTAAACAATTTTGCTTGATGAAACGTTTAAACTATTTTATATAGGCTTGCTTGTATATGGTAGGCCTTGGGATGTTATAGTATGTATGTATGTATTATTGTATGGCCAATATTTAGCAATGTTAGTAGTCGTTATCGACTACGGATGTTACGTATGCCTACTTCGTGTTTGCATACGTTGATGAGATGTTACGTGTTTGGGTTGTACGTTTGCTCGACCCTGATGTTATTACTTGGATGTTATATATATATATATATATATATATATATATATATATATATATATATATATATATATATATATATATATATATTTATATATATTTATATATATAGGGATGCACTTATAAAGATGTTTATATATATATATATATATAGATATAAGGATGATTATTTATTGAAGATGATGGCCTAACTGATGTATCCCTTTTATAGTTTAAAACCTTTGGAATGACTATTATGATTATTATTATAGATGTTAATTAATAAAACTTGAACTCACTCAGCTCAAGCTGACTTTGTGTGAATGTTAGTGTGAGTTTCAGGTTAGGAGGTGGATGCATTACCGCTTGGACGTGCAGGAAGCTACTTGGACGGTGGAGGGCATGCTTAGTCGGAAGTTTTAATAATAATGAACATTTTCCTTTTAACGTGTTATTAAATACATTTCAATTTGGTTTTAGGCATAATTCCCGGGTTTTGGGAACTTGTTTTATTAATTATGATTTTCCGCTGAATTATACTCTGAATTGGTTATTTTAATGGAATGAACTGTTTTTAAGTTTAAGTATTTTTGTAAGTATTTTGGATGAATACCAACTGTAGGGTTCCCGGGATTCGGGGTCTTACAGTGGTCTGGTTTGGTAAAACTATAATGAAGCATAGTAAGGAGGCTTCAGGACTTTGAGGTGTGGGTTCCATTTTAATCATATGAACTAATAAAACTGTCACACCTTATTTTTCTTGGTAAGTGTTGAGGCATGGGTTTAAGTGGACAACAATATCGGCAATCACGATTTTAGAGTTCCTTGTGCTTAATTAAGATAATCTAAGAAGTATTTTGTAAGAATGATCTCTAATTCTGATTCCATTGCAAAATCTTTTTCGGGACGAAAATGGATAAGTGTGGGGATGTGATGGTTGGGTAAAAGTTAGTTATTTTATATATTAATTAGTTAATTTTAGGTAAATAAATGAATGAACATTGGTACTTCAAGCATTGTTATGTGTTTTCAGGGACTTGGAAGTTATGGAGCTTATCGGGAATATTTAAGAGCTTGGAATGAAGATTTAGAAGTGGGAGATTGGAAGTTCACGCATCACGAGGCAGTAAAGAGAAGAAAATAAAGTTTTTTATGATTTTACATATTCGCACGACGTGAAGATGCAAGCCAGACAACTTCGCGCGACGCGAAGATGAATCCCATGACACTTCGCACGACGCGAACCGACCTAAAACCGAAAAAAATCTAGGTTTTGCCTTATATAAACCCATTAACATCACCATTCGGTATATCACGACTTACAGAGGCAAAAGAGGATGTTTAGGACGACTTTCCACAATCCCGAAGCTTCTGGTTCCATCATTGATCATATGTTCATCAAGATAAGTGTTATATTCGATATGTCGATGCTTGGCTAAGTTTCCGTGTTCATTCTAGGCTAGGTTTTGTGTATTTTAACTTCTGACCAGATTCATATGCTTAATGTTTATGAGCTTGATTAAGTTATTGCTTTGATCTTGCTTAATTCTTGCTTGATTATTTAAACAATTTGTGTTTTGGATTATTAATTAATAACATCACTTGTTTGGTTTTGTTCATCAACACTTAGGGTTAGGCTCTTGTGTCATTGAACTATTAATCATCAAATATTGTCTTTTAATTTAGTAATACAAACATAAGTTGGTGATTAGGTTAACCGAGTTCAATTGTGTCATCAATTCGGTTAGGGTATCGTTTGCCATTACAATCAAACTACTAGGTTTAGTAAATACTGCGTAATCATGTGTGTCAGTCATAACACACAAGTCATAATAAAACCAAACCTATGGGCATCTCGGGTATCGATGACATAACAAAATCATCGTTGGTTGTCATTGCTTGCCGGATTAATCTAAATTGTGTTTTAGAGTTAGAGAAGTGGTTTAACAAGTCATGGAAGTGTTTTAACAAGTTCTAAAACTTAACCTACCTATATATAGTATGTGTGTGTGTTTTATATATTCAAAATCGGTTCCAACGGTCCAAAACGGCTATATAGCAGTTGGAATCAGTTCTCAACAGTCAAAAATTGTTTAAAAATGAAAAACCTGGTGTACCCGGTTTTCGGGTATAACACGTACCGGTTCCACTGGGTCCTATTTTTTGCTACCGAGTCGGGTCTGGTTCCTACCCAGTTCCAGACGCGAATCGGTTCCAGTTTGTACTCGGTTTTAAAATAACCAGTTCTTACCTGGTTCCGGGTTTAAAAAATACCTGATTTGTGCACGTCTAAGTTGGATACTTGGATTTAGTCATGTGTTCGTGTTGAAACGGGTTCGGGTCGGTATTCATTACAGGTTAGAAGATTCAAGTCATTGAGAGTTCGTTTCATAACGAATCAACTCAAAAAAGGGTTACTTTTGTACAAGTTTACGGGTATCAACGTGGTTCGATCAAAACGTGTTTTAGTCAGATTTGGTTAAGGGTATGAATGGGATTGGGTCATTATGTGATCATGCCATCATAGGTGTATAAAAAAAAGTTTATTTTTGGTACGGGTCAACGCCGATTGTAGAGGTTTGGATGTCGATGCATATGTAAGAAAAGTTGTTGAAACGATTTTCAAGCATGTGTTTTTCTCATGCAACATTTTTGTTAGAAAATCGTTAGAAAGTACGTTTTCCAACAAATCTACTATGAAATTCGTAGTAGGAAAACGACTTATTCTCTAGTAGGTGCAACCAATTAAGTGCAAATGTAAATTTGTAACTTAAGAAAGCTGGTAAAAAGCTGTACGTTAGACAACCACGACCCAACACGCTAGGATATCTCCTAGTTTAAATTCAACTCCAATTACATGTCCATAGATTTTAATCCACATGCTTATCCATATGTAAACACATGGTTAAAATGAGTAGGTTAACAACCCTGCAACATAAGTATGCACTCGTTTCATGGGTATCACATGCGTTGTAAAATTCACCGAATCCATCCACGTGCTTCCCATGCAAATCACTATATATCAATCACCACAATTTTAAACTAACATAAGCGAGGTGAGACAATAAAAACTTTAATTTAAAAAGGAAACGTCTTGGGTTCAAAATCTACATATGTGACAAAAAAAAATATAAAGGGTTTCAGTCGGGTCTGTAGGTTTCCTCGTAAAAATGAAATTGAGATAATTGACCCGTTAATGGTCTAAACGGCCAAAAAAAAATGAATATAAGTAGATGGATAATTAAGCTTGTCTTACATGTATGCCAAAACAAAACAGTCCACTTGTTTCATTCTTCATCAAACGTAGTCCACGTGCTTCCCATGCAAATCCGCATCTTGCACTATAAATCAACTAACTTCCTACCACTAGCAACCATCAATAACCACCACCAACAATGGCAAAACTTGCACTTTTTGCACTCACCTTCACAGCCATCTTAGCATTTTCTTCTGTGTCATCCTACAAAATCACCATTGTCACCAAAATGGACAACGGATTGGATCCTCCACTTGGTCCAGACAGCCTCCACAACGGATGGGATCCACTTAACGGAGTGTATCCCTTAGAAGACGGCCTCGACAACGGAGTGTACCCACTTGAAGACGGCCTCGACAACGGAGTTTATCCACGTGAAGACGGCCTCGGCAACAAGAACAATGTTAAGTCCATCAACGCCGGCCTAGTGAAAAGGCAACACCGAAGAAGTTAGAAAGCAGATTGGCTTGTTTCAAGTGGTTATCTTATAATATGAAATGTACGTTGGGCTTATGGTGGTTTAAGTCTTTGTTTCTTTCCTTGTGTTTAAGTAAGATCGAGTGAATGAAATAAAGGGAGTGGTGGGATGCCACACTACCCATGTTCTTGGTAATTTCTTTTGGGCTTCTATTTCTAATGCTATAAAAGTAGGATCCATAGCTTTTGAGAAATACTATCTGATCATGATTTTCAAATTAGAGTCAAAACTCTCGAGTCTTTGGGGATACACGGCGGAAATCTGGAAAATATTTTGTTAAACCAAATCCCAACCTCCATGATTATAGGTTTAGATCACTCTATAATAGTTAACAATATAAGTGATATTTGAGATGAATACATGAATAATTATAAAACACATAGTTAAAGGTGCATATTGATGAATATGAATAACATGAGCATTGTTATAAATATATACTCTATTTATAGGGATAATACATCCACTGATCGTACCATTATTCTTAGCGGCGGGGCCGGCTCCGAGATTGGAAAAAAAAAATTGGGCCAAAGGTGAAAAGTATTTTGAGCTTAAGTAATGATTTTTAAATTGACTTCTTTGGTTATGATTTGGATTGTGTAAAAAACTAATGTTTAAAAATAGGTTTAAACACGTCTCAAATGAAACTAGAACTAAGAACCTTTTGGTTGGAGTCATACCCCTTTGCCACTAGACCAAATTAGTTGTTATGTAATTGAGTTTAAATATTAAATATACATATCGTTTTTCATAAAAATACATATAATCTTTTAAAAAAATTGGGCCTAGCGGGTAGTCGGGCCTATGTCCGTCGACCACCCTGCCACATGCCATGGCTGGCCCTGCCTAGTGGTCCCCTAAACGGGTACAAGAGCTGTTGTTTTCCAAAAGTGACCGTTATTCCTTGTACGATCTTCTCTTTTATCTTTAGTGGATGGATGTTTCTTTTGTTTCTTCCGTGGATGGATGTTTCTTTTGTTTCTTCCGTAACAATGCTTTAGCATGGGTGTAGATACTACTTTTGGGGTGTCACCCCTACATATATATTTGGTAATTGATTTTCGACGTGAAAAATGATCTGGATGAATGATATATATGACACTAATGGATTCGTGACATGATCTTTCGATAAGAACGTTGAGTTATATTGAAGTTTTGGTTTAAAAAAGCACGCCTGAGATGAGCCGAGGCGAGAGGCGACCAAAGGCGAAAGCCTCTTCACTTTAAACTAGACAAGACGACCAATGTTTAAAAGGCGAGCCTAAGGTGAGATTTTAAGCAAAAAGTAACTTAAAGCGAAATTGAGACACTCACCTTTCGTACACAAGCGGTTTTTAAGCTTCTAAGTGTTGTACAATATGCTTTTTAGATTGTATGTGTATGTAGTTTATATATTAAATCATACATAATCTTACTACATTATTAAAGCAAAACAAGTTATTTCCATTACATTCAACTAGCATGTCCACATAAGATTACAAGTCATCAAGTTTCTGTCTATATAATTTTCGCATCTTAACAAATTAATTTTAATCTAAAATTAAAATCATAAATGTTACATAAATTACCATAATATTATTTACAAATATAAACTTTGTTAATTTAACAATGAAATAAATGTGTTAGAGCGTACAAGTTACATTCTAATTTGAACTTTAACAGTATGAATTTTAGGTTTGAATAGTTTAAGTTTTGATATTGGAATTTATTACAGGTTGATTGATATGAGGTTTTAATGATTGATGTTATTTATATTTCAAAATATAACAAAGATTACTTGTTGCCAATGTTTGACCATAATCAACTTTCCTATCACATTTTAATAGCAGAATGTAATCAACCATTAAATCTTTTCAAAGTTATTTTTTATTTTTTCTTTTATATGATCATCATTATTGTAGCATTTTTTATTCTCCATGCCTATTAATATGATATTTTCATTTTTTTTTTCATCTGTGTGTAAAACGGATCATTATCCTAGTGATTAAATATAAATACATTATGGGTCGGGATACTAAAAAACCAGGATATATACATATATAAAAACTATTAAAGTATATTCGCCTAGCATACAAAAAAACTCATTTTTGCGCCTAGCGTTTCACACTTCTATTTTAAACCTCGTCGCTTTTCTTCGTCTCTCTTTTTAAAACCAATATTGAAGTATGATATTATCTAATATATACAAATCGGAAGTTTGGTGCCGCAAGCATCTTATTGGTCCAAGTGGCAGTCCGATATTGGACAAAGCTTTTTTTTTGTATTTTTTATTTTGTTTCGTAGTTTCGGTATCATGACGAGCTTAATTGAAACTAATAACAACGCTCAGGTTTGACTGACCCTCCGCCGTAACGTCCAAGTTTTACCGGCCATTTTGTTTTAATTCCGGTACCTTAAGTTGGTGCTGACCGAATTCATGTCAACTTATCGTCGTCAGGGCCGGCCCAATAGCTTTATTGGGCCAAGCTAAGGTTTTAGGCCCCAAAAATATTAAGTCACCCAATTTTTCTAATCATAAATATATTAGGTTTTCTTTAGCCGGCTATGGATGTACGTAACTGAAGCCGAAGATTGGAACCGAAACTGAAATCTGGTACATTCCATTTTTTATTTCGAATTGCAGGTTCAAGGGTTCAAGTGTGAAGTCTTTTAGTTGTGCCATGCATTTGGCTTTGTGGATTTGTCGGTGTAAGAGATTTTGGATTTGGAGGTGCCGTCTGGATTTACTATGAAGGTATGGAGGTTAGTTTAATACTTTAATCCTTATTACTCATGTCTTTTATCAAGATAATAGTTTTACAATTTATAATCTGTTCTAACTCTTGTCCAATATTTAATCTATTAAAATGTGCCAATTTGTTACTATATTTTGCTACTTTAGTATTGAGGTTATGTTACTATTTTCTTTTGCAATATATGGTTATATGTTACTTGTTTCAATGTCAAATCAACACCGAACGTATGAATATGGTTATGCAAAGAAGCAAAGAAGACTTAAAAGGGAGGCTTTAATTGAATCACAAAAAAGAGATACATTTAGAATTTTCACATCCACAAAAACTACATTGAACCTACAAATGACGATTATCCTATAAGTAACGAATCTACAAATTAAGAACAACCTACAAATGAGAAGAAATTTTTAACATAAATTGATTATGATTATTTCCTTAAACAATTTGCGCTTGTCAAAAAAAAAATTAACAATTAGCATCTAGTAAGGCTAGAAAATAAATTTCATGTAAACACTTTAAATTGACAGAAGATATAACTTAAAATGAAAAATTTTAACTCTGTTAGCTATAAACATTTTGGTCTATTATTATTATTGTTGATATCAAGCCCAAGTAAAGAAGAAGAGTTTGTATTAAAATAATTTGAAAAAAAGCCCTCAACTTTATAGTTAGCTTGAGGCCTCCGAAAACTTTGGGTCGCCACTGATCGTCGTAATACTCGGGTTTTACCAACGCCCGGGTTTCAACGCTAGGCTTTTGCCAGCTGTCCCGACACAACGCGCCGGGTTGAAAAACTAGTTTTCATATTTAGACATTTATTTAACATGTATATATAGTTAAATAAACCTAGAGGGGGAAGGGGCATTTGTTGGGTATCAGTTTTGGGTACTTGTTCACTAGTGAGAGAAGTATATCCGTCTAGTTAAAGTACACAAATCAGGTTGTGCAGCATGGTATCAGCTCGATTAGTGAATAGCAGAGAGTGTGTAAACAGGTCTTCATTATTTACTGTTTTAGGATTGTTAAAAGTGTAATGACATCTAATACTTTTATTTTTTAAATCAATAATAAACATCGAATACTATAGCATTTTTTTGTTTTTTAAATCATTATGCTCTTTCATGATTTGTAATATTAACTTATCAAATTGTGGTCTTTTTAAATATAAGTTTATATCAAGTTATATCTAAACAAATGCCAACTCCATTATTTTTGCCCCCTCACAACATCATTTTGTTACAATTTTATTTTTTAAGAATATATTCACTTTAAACAAATTATTTTATGAAATGACGTTATCGCAAACGTCTGCTCGTCTTAGATGTTATAAATAATTTTTTTTTATATAAAACTAGTTTATTACCCGGCGTGTTGCATCGGAACAGCTCAAATATGTTTATCTGCATATCACGTTGATACCGACACAAATTAAGCATCACGTTGATACCAACACAAATTAAAAAAAAAACAAATGAAGCTGTTAACACAGAAAAAAGTAACAATGCTCGTATAACTTATAATAAAAAATTAACATATTAAAATGCCCGTAATGGTAACGATGGATAATTCGTTCGGTAAAACCGGTGTCATAGCGGCGAGTCAATGCAAATTTGTTCGGTATTGGCAACGTTCATTACGGCACCAGAATTAAACATAGAAAATAAATTTGTCAAATTAACCTATTTAAAATAAATAAAAAAAAACAGTGGCATTCTTATAAGATAATGAAAAAGAATTAACATATTTAAAGCAATATTTATTCGGTCGGTAAAACTTGTGCGTTGGGTTAAGCTCGAGCGTTACAGCGGCGAGTCGATGCGTATTCGTTCGGTATTGGTTATATTCGTAATCGTACCAGAACTAAGCCCAATAAATAAATTCCGCATGTTAACACATAAAAAAATAAAACAAATTTAATTCGGCCGATAAAACCCGAGCGTTGTAGGTTCCGAGCGTTGTGGCGTTGAGTTGGTACAAGTAGGGTGTTGGTAAAACTAGAGTGTTGTTAGTCCCTAGAGTTGAGATGGTGTCGGTTTCGGTTACCTTCATTACAGTACCAGAAATGAAATAAAAGGTCAGTAAAACACGACCATTGGTAAAACCCGAGTGTTTTCGGCCCCGGGCGTTGAGATGGTGAGTGTACGCAAATTCGGTCGGTTTCTGTCATCTTCATTACAATACGGGAATAAAACAAAAAAAAGTAAAAATAAAAGTTGAGGTAGACCAACGGAGTGACGTCAATCAGTAAACTCGGGTGTTGCGGTCCCAGGCGTTGGGCGACAAGTCTACCTGAATTCGGTTGGTTTCCCTCATATTTGTTGGTGTCGGAATTAAAACAAAAAAATGGCATTCGATTGGTTTCCATTGCGTTCGTTACGCGGCAGCTGAATTAAAAAACAAAATTTGCATACTAATACCATGCCGCCAAGTGGCCCAATAGAAGCCTTGGCGACACCAAACTTCTTAATTATTATATAGTAATAATTTGGTTATTGATGAAACTAAGTAAATTGTGTGTATTGATCCGATATTTCCTTAAAAGTGTATGGTACGTTCATAAGAGCATTCCCAACCCATCTCCTAAAATTATGTGAGGAGGGTTTGTAAATTATAGGGTGGAGTTGTGAGTGTGAATTATAGGGTAGAGAGAGAAAAGGTAGTGATTTTTTATAAACTTGGGAAAAAGGTAGTGATTTTTTTATAAATTATGGTGAAGAGAGAAAACTTTAATGAAAAAGATATAAAAAATATTATTTAATTGAACAGGAGAGAGAAATGTAGTGTTTTTTAGTGTAATTATGTGATATATATGGATATAGGGATAGGGAACGGGATGAGAATGCTCTAAGAAAAAAAACAATTTGATAAGAATTCAAGTGACCTTTTAACGCAAGAGAATTTTAAAGTTGTTTTACTTTTTATATATAACTAGGTTATTGACCTGTGTAATACACGGATAGAAGTATAAAAAACCGTCCAACTAAACGTAAATATAATTTCAAACGACAACATTTTTTTAATATTTATTTTGAGACAGCAATATAATTTATAATTGTAAGTCATATTCAAACAAAAATGTAATATTAAAAGACATGGAGTTACAAAAAATGACATTACATAGTAGAATGTTTACAAACAAAATTTTAAACTTTAAAACATAAAACTTTAAAAGCTACAAATTTTTACTTTTAAACAATATTTTTTGTTTTGTTTGCAACTTTCTCTTGCTTATCTAAAATAAGTATTTATTTTTTGTTCGTCTCTACTCTTTACTCTTAATAAATCTGCATAAAGTTGACCATATGTAAAACGTGTCTTTTAAGTATGCCAACTCTTGCTAGAGACTAGCCTAGACTTTTGTTGATGATCATTGCAAAACCAAACTACAACAGGAAACTGTCTTCTCTGAAACTTAAACAAAAATCTAAAGGTGTCAATTGTGTGTGTGTGTGTGTATATATATATATATATGCGCTTATATATCTGAACAATTTGCAAATTTTGTATTTGTGTCAAATAATTTTAAATAAATGTTATGTTTGTTCTTAACTTACATATAAAAATACATTTTAATAATCACAAAATTAATAATTCATTTCGGTGAACATAACACCATCTGCCAGGAAAAAAAACTATATAAAAGAGCTCCTTATTTTGTTCATTCACTTAAACATTTTTAAATTTTCATAAAATAGATCATTTTACTTTGAATAATTAATTCGTTATGAAAAATAATCCTATATAGTTATTTAATTTTGCGTGATATAACACTATTATAAATTAGATCGTTTTACCTCGAATAATTAATTTGTTGTAAAAACTAATCCTATATATTTTATTTAATATAGTGTGTCACAACAATAAACTATTTTCTATTTAAACCATCATAAATATATTATGCCAAATAAATGTGGCTATTTTATATATTTAATATTAATGTTAGTGTAATTTGGAAGAGATGGTTATAGTGGCCCAAAAATCATCATCATCGTACTCAGTAAATCCCATCGATAGCAAAGCTATGGTAGGGTCTAAGGAGGGTAAGATGTAGACAGTCTTACCTCTACCCCGAAGGAATAGAGAGGCTGCTTCCGGTGAGACCCCCGGCTCAATAGTAGTTTTGCATCAAGCCTTGGACATAAGGCACATAACACTCAACCACCGGGACATCGGCCGATTGGTGCGTGTACCTTTGTCTTTCGGCTATCAGCGCCACCACATGATGCCTGATTAACCTTCCGCCACTTTTAACGTTATTTTCACGAGATTAGTAAAATAACGTCAAAATTAGTACAATTTCACTTTTGCCCACCCGAGGGTTCACACATATATACGTTATATGGGCGCACTGCAAGCAGGGCGTTATAGTGGCCCAAACCTTTTTACTAAAAGAAATAGACATATTAGATTTTGACCAATTTAAGAAAATGTAAACAAAATATGATACACAATAAAATTATCATATATTATTAATAGAACTGCATTTTATATTATAATGCTACTTTACATATTACATGAAAAAATTAATCAACACATTATAAGTAGTAACATGCACAAAATTGTCACCTCTACGACAAAGGATGACCAACTTGCAGTTATCTTGCCAAATCGCTGAAGATTTATGTATATCCACGAAATCCTGTCGCATTTAACCAATCAAAAAAGAAAGATGAAACTATAATATTATTATAATGGCGTACTGATTCAAAAAATCTTCAAATACAAATAGTTCTCTGAAAGGATCAACTTAAAATAAATTATCAATAGTTCAATTGCAATATGTCTTTTCTTGTAATTAAATTCTCAATACTTTTGTGAAACGACACCTGATCCAAATCATTGGATACAGCAACATAGCCAAACCCATTACTAACTATCTTTGCCACATATGGTGTCTCAAATTTGTAATTTCTAATATAAGCGTTACCTGATAAGAAAGCCTGAATGTAAACAGCATGTGTTACGACTTCTATACCCTTGGTCTATATTATGTAATTGATACACACCAAAACCGACCCATCATATCCTACTTATTAAATAAAGTTAGCTCTTTTGACTTATTCTGGTTTAATAGTTTTTTAAACAACTCATTTCGACCCGAACTCATTACTATCATTATTACCTATTTTGACCCGAATCTAATTTGGCCTATTACTCCATCCAACCAGACCCGCTTGTTTAAAATAACATAAAAATTAAGAATGCATCATTAATGAATTTGCCTTTTAAGTTTATACTACAATCTAAAACAACTGGTTTTGACCCAAACTCGTTATCTTGGGAATTTCCGTCCATGGGAATTCTTAATTTGCCATTTACTGTATATTCTTTTCCTTCTGATCTCCAAATTTTAAATCTGATTTTGCAACATAGGTGCGCATGTTTAATGTATGATAATTTACTAACAAAAGTAGCAAGAATAGAACAATTTATGGGAGCATAAGTGACTCACCAGTGGAGAATAGCAATTTATCATCTTCTACATCTAAAGCTTCAATTGCGAAGCAAAATTAGCAAATGATAAGAAAAATAGTTCAATTTTAATTTAAAATTCATTTGTAAGTGCAGTTAATTCAGTATGTGCAGATACCAAATAAAAATGTTATTAACAGAAAAGGTCAAGCTTTAGGCAAAATTAATGCAAAAGTATATAGAGAGGAAATATTATGATTACCTCCAAATAAGAAACAATAACTTCTGCTTATATTAGTCCAACCAGTGATTCCAATTTGTCGATTCTAAACTCTTAAAAAACATCAAGAACTTGATAACATTGTAGACACGAAGCATGTTAAATTAAGGGAAAGATACATATTTAAATAAGATAATTTGAAAATTGTGTGATTCACAAATAGTGAGTTGGAGAGAAAGGAATGAAAATTAAGGTTTTGAAACGTATACAGCATAATTGGTTGTCTAGGAGAAAACGCATTCAATTAAATGATTATTATGATTTTTAATTTTGAATTATTTTATTAGTAACAAATTATATGAGGGCTTATTATTTAACTAATATACTAAAGCAAAACCAATTTGTTCACTTGTCCTTCTCTTAGGGTGTCCACCTAATGTTCCATGTCATCCACTTTCCATGCTTATAATTTCCACATAATTAATCAATTAATTTTAATCCTAATGCTAATTAGCATTTAAACCAATATATAACACAAGCATGGGTCAAACTTAACATTTAAAGTTTTGAATTCATAACTTAACAATTTACTTTGACTTTATTACATCTAATCTAACTAATATATTAAAGCAAAACCAATTTGTCCATTTGTCCTTCTCCTAAGGTGTCCACCTAATATTCCATGTCATCCACTTTCCCTGCTTATAATTTCCACATAATTAATCAATTAATTTTAATCCTAATGCCAATTAACATTTAAACCAATATATAACACAAGTATTGGTCAAACTTTACATTTAAAGTTTTGAATTAACAACTTAACATTTACTTTGACTTTATTACATCTAATCTAACTAATATATTAAAGCAAAATTAATTTTTCCACTGTCCTTCTCTTAGGGTGTTCACCTAATGTTTCATGTCATCATCCACTTTCCATTCTTATAATTTCCACATAATTAATCAATTAATTTTAATCCTAATACTAATCTTCTTACTATACTATTAAAGCAAAACAAGATATCCAAATGGCCTTCAAATAGGATGTCCACATAAGCTTACAAGGTTTCCATCTCTAGAATTCGCATATAATTCACTAATTAATATTTTCTACAATTATAAGCTCACTAATTAATGTTTTCTAGAATCATAACCAACTATTTCCTTTCAAATGATTTAAAAACCGATTTTGACTACAATTAATTATTTATAACTAATTTTTGCTACCTTTTTTATTATGAATATTAATTTAGCAATTCAATGATTTGTATATTTATACAGTTTCTCATTCACATCATTTATACATATTTTTCCTACATCTTGTGGTTTTGTAAAAAACAATGTAAAGAATTCTTATGATAGATATATATATGTGTGTGTGTGTGTGTGACGTTTGAAATTTTTTCCACCCGTGTGTAACACGTGCCACTATCCTAGTTTTTGGAATATAGTAAAATCAACCAATAGGAATGAGCAAAAAAAACGTCTTTAATAGTATTTATTATATAGATTAAATGATTATTACGATTTTAATTTTGAATTATTTTATTAGTAACAAATTCTATAAAGGCTTATTATTTTTGGAATATAGTAAAATCAACCAATAAAAATGAGTCAAAACGAATTTCTTTAATAGTATATAAAGATATAGATTGATTATGCGAGTGTTTATCTTAAAGCATGCATGCTTTGAATAGTATAAAGAGTAAGAAAAATTATGTTGGTGTCTTGTCTAGTTGTCTCTACAACAACAAACCCATGCAAACCGTCAATTCATCAACACATCAAATATCAAAATTATCTTAAAAATTTCACTTGTTTTTACAAACACAAACATCCACAAACCGTTACATCATCACCAACACTTACAATAATTTAATCAAATAACTTTTATAAAAAAATTATTCTTATATTTCGTATATATTTAAATATTAAAATATGTATTTAAATAAAATAGAATCTAAAACTTAAAATAAAACATTTAAAAATAAAAAAGTTTGTTTTATAATCGTAAGTGTTGAACTAAATTTAAGAAATAAATAATATTCGTTTCTTTCAAATGAGTAACAAATTTCTCTAACCTTTTCGTAACTGTTTTTTTTTCTTTCTAAAATAGTTTTATTAATAGGAATAGCAGCAATATCATTATTTATGTATAAATTATTCTAGGGATGGGTTGGGCTAATGGTGCGGGAAAACCGGGGCGAGGGGATGGATCGACATGTGACCACAAGAGAGGGTGAGGGGGGCTTGATAAAAAAATCATAAGATGGCGGGGGGGTGGTGTTTTGAGCGAACGGGAAGATGGTTTCGTCGAAGAAGACATGTCGTGAGATAATGATTTGATTTGTTTTCAGATTTAGACATTTATAACCTCGGTGATTGGAGGGGTAGCCAAGAAAGACACATGAGATGGAGCGTTGGACTAGTTTATTAGTAGTGGAGGAGGGTAGTAATAGGTAGCATAGACATCCAAAGACTCGAAGATGGTCATAAAGTGGGGAACGGTTATAGAGAAGTTGAGTGGGGTTGGAGAAGTTTAGGAGTTTGCTTGGTAGAATGTTGAGAATGTAGGTGGTCATGTCAAGTTCATAATGCCATAAGTGGGGGAGGAAAAGAGGTGTGGGCTAGAAGTGTACGGATGATATTATTTATCGAGCAAATTTTGCGTTCCGCTTTGCCATTATGGGATGACGTAGGTGGACATGAGAGGCGAAATAGCATGCCGTTAGCAGCGCAATTGTTGAAATGAGTTATTTTCCGTACCGTTATCACATTGTAAGGTTTTAATTTTACGCTCGAATTGTGTTTCAATCAGTTTGTAAAATGTGCAAAAAACTGAATAACTTGACATTTCCTAGCCAATGGGTACGTCTATAAAAAATTTATGCGATCATCCAAGAATAATATATAGTATCGATGACTGCCACAACTCAAAACGGGCGACATCCACAGTCATATGAGTGGTCTCGGGCTGAGTAGTCTCAGGCGGGTGCGAAGACATAGTGTATAATGCTTGTTCAATATATGTCGGCACGTATGCAACATGAGCAGCTTGTTTGGGTCGTGGACCGAGAATGTCGTTTCTCATTGAATAAGCGGATTTATCAATGAGAGGGAACAAGAAGGAATATGAAGAACAGTGATGGAGATTATGGAGGATTGATGGGTGGAAGAGGCAGCCGGAAGAAGGACGGTTGCTAGGGTTGAGCCTGGACTTGTGATACCATGTAAGAATGTCACGATCCTTGCCCTTTCATTAAAAGCAATGAGTATAAATAATTACGTAATACTTTTGGTAAGGATTGTCTCATAACTATAGAATAATCTATACATAAATAATGATATTTTTGCTATTCCTATTACCAAGAAGCAACCACACATTAAAAAAGTACACCGGCCTTTTGTCCACTTGCATCCAACTAGATCAAGGTGGTGCCACATTAGCATTGTTGTGGGTGCTCTTAAAAGGTTTAACGAATTTAAAGACACATCTAAGTTGTTTTGTATTTTCTTGATGATGCATTGAAGTGTGGAGAAGGATCCAATATTAGTGTTAGATGAATTTTATATTGAGTTTAAATTGTTTGACACTTTATTACCAAGGTCATGTTTGTTTTCTAAAAAAGGTCTGTTTGATCTCATATGAAACCATCAAGATCAAGTTTGATCTCAAGTTCAAACCGAAAACCTTAACTAGTCTATCACCATCAATCCTTTAACGTATCAGGTAATTGTAATACGTATTCAACTCGTTTTTCATCGTCCAACAAAACGCCCAAAACAATTTTAACATACATGGACTAATTAACCCAATTGATGATCAGTATAATATGAACATTTGAATCTATGTATTTATTTAACTACTTTCATGCTTTTACTTGAGTTAGACATCTGCCCCAGTGGCAGGTGCATGATACGTTAAACACTTGAACCGGCCTGGGGGGCGCGGGTTCGAACCTCCTAGGCCCGGTTTTGCTTGTTTTTTATTTATTTTATTTTAAATCTTTTAATAATAATATAATAACCAATAAACTTTATTATGTTAAAAACCGAACCCTGAGCTATTATTTTCTAGACTTTTAAACCTTTGCCCGACATCTTCCTATCATATACAAATCTATATATATATATATATATATATATATATATATATATATAGATACACACACACGCACACACATATATATATGGGTGGGATCAAATGAAAACTCATGTTATAGAGAAAACTTAAAAACCGATACAATCACCCTTAAACGTAAAAAAACAAGGATGCATACAACAGAAAAAAAAAAGAGGTGGGTTTGTTAATGGTCAAGGGTATTTTCAGAATTATAACAAAACAGAAAAAACAAAGCTGTACACCTGATTAAAACTTCACAATTCAATCAGTTCCTTCACGCGACCTCTACACTGGAAAACTAGGGTTTCAAGCCAATCGACGGCAAAATCAAGCATCAAACAGAGATTAAACAATAGGTAAATGAGCACAATAGATAACCTAACATGTTATTTCCTTTCATTAGTTCTATATCACATGTATTATCGAAGGTTTTTATGCAAATACAGTCGATTAGGCACAATACAAACTATGATTCCATCCAATTTGCATATAGAACGTCAATTAGGCATGTTATAAGTATCAATTGCGCGTATAAACCGACGATTAGGTGTATAAGCGATGACATCAGTTAATCACTTCTTGATTTTGCATAAATAGTAAATCAGTGCACATACGCAGAATAATTTAAACATATGTTTGATTATCCAATTATAATGCACATGTGTATTACCCTATAAATTAGGCGTGTTAACATGCCTATTTGAATTTGTTGATTATTATACGCATTTGCACTTGTCTGGATGCATATATTGTTAGATGTGTCAGCTGAACATAATATTGTCATTATATGTATGAATATCCAATTATAATGCACAAGTGTAGTACATTATATATTTGCTATGATGTTGAATATAGGCGCATATGTTGAGTATTATACATATGCATTACATGGGTTGCATGTTTGGATGCATATGTGTTATATCCACGCGGACATACTGTTTTATTGTACGTGTGTATTACATGTGTTTGCGGATATGATGTAATACGTATACGTAATACGCACGTACTACACGTACGTATCGCTGATGTATTATTCTTACATGAATTGCTGTTGCATAGCGTATGTATTTTTTTAAACGTATTACACTTGTTTACGGCGTGTTTACAACAGAGCAGCGCACGTATGTGTACAATCACAGTAACATATATATATATATGTGTGTGTGTGTGTGTGTGTTTTGCTGAAAAATGCAGGTAGGAAAACACACAGAAAGGAAAAGAAGCATGCTGGGAAACAGGGGAGGATTCAAATGATGAGTAGCATGCTAACACAGGTAAAATATAACATACACGCGTATCACATACATGTACAATCATGATAATGTACTCGTTTTATTGAAATTTTGCAGCAGGTAAAATGCACAGGCAGTAAAGGAAACAGAGTGCAAAGCATGGGACGACGACATTGAGATAGCGTCAGATATCGGGGCAGGTAAATATAGCACAATTTTGTAGTATTATGATATCACATTATCATATCAGAAATGACATTGCATGCAGTTCCAATGGTTGTTCAATTATGATGCTTAACTGATCATTATAAGTTAAATTGATCTTTTGACTCGGTACGCCCTCCAACTGTTTGATTAAATGTCTAAATGAACTCGTTGTTGGTACTTGAATCATAACACACTATCATGTTAATTTTGATTCATAATAGTCAGTTTTGTCAAGTTATGATTCATAATTGCCAGTATTATCGAGTTAGGCTATCCTTAATGTTAAAATGCATTATCGTTCTCAAAAAAATAGTGTGATAATGAAGACTTATTTGCATAAAAAAATGACCATTAGTAAATAAACTTATTAAATTCATGTTGTCATTGCTTGAAATTGTAACATACTTTAATATATAGTTAAAGAATCAAAACCTAATCATATTCCCTTTGAAGTTTATTACAATCCTTCGTATTTCATTAATTTTAGATAAATCAGTCTTTGTTTTTTTGTGTGTTTTTTATAGGCTAATACCGTAACTCGGCTCGAGACCAAATTGCCCGGGCAATGAGGATCAACACCTACATGTACATTATACGTATGCGGTACTAGTGTGTTACATATATGCATTACTAATATAGTACATATACGTATTACTACCGTATTACGTATAAGCGTTAACTGTTTGCTTTTAATTTATAATTAGGTGATGGAGAGCATGAAGCATAGAAGATATCATAAAACGAAACTGCGATGCTAGAAAAAAAACTGGAGTTTAGAAAACCAAAGGCGTGAAAGAAAATACACGCTTTGAAATAGGAACCGGTTCGCCTTGACGTCGATGCCAAATAAATGATTAGATGTTCTTAGAAGCTTATGATTTGAAACAAACGTGTTAAAACAATATGAATGTTATGGTACTTTCATACGGTGGTGTTAATTACTGTGATAATAATAATAATAATAATAATAATAATAATAACGCAACATTTATTTGTGTATACTACATATATGCAATATTATACATTTGATTGTATGATTCAAATAAGTTATGATTACATTACATGTATGTCTTATTGTGATTGCATTGTAGTAGTTCCATTACTTATAGTTTTAAACAATTTAATATGATGATATTAATTGCATTACATATATGTAGAACTAATGTACTACACATATGTAGCACTTTTGTATCACATACATGTATTACTACTATATCATATTAACTGTTTGCTTGAACTTATAACTAGGTGTTGATATACAATGTTAAAATGCATATAGACTATTTAAAGTATACACTACATAGGTGTGAGAAGAACATATAAGCTTGAATGTAGGTTGTAATTTGATTAATAATAATGCTTCAAGTATGATTACACCATTAAATATTGACAATCTCGCTGATTTTTGTTCGTCTTTGTCAGCACATCAAAGTTGACACACACATGGTTAATGATGAGGCGGTCGTAGTTATATTGCATATGTGTAACATATGTTGAACTCGCTTGGGCATTTCGTTCAATAAAATTATGGTCTTTCTCTAGTGTAATAAATGTTTTTGAACAAATAGATGCTGATTTAAGATATATTAAGCATGTGTAATGCTATATTGCATATATGTAGCGTACAAAAATAAGATTTTGCATTGTTGATTAGCACCACCTATTTGCAACGAAAACACCATTAGAATGTCAGAATTTGTAGTAATTTAAACAGATGAACTCGTTTGGGTAAAAAAACCATATAACAAAATGTAATAGTTATGAAATAAACATAAAAGCAATATTAAATTTGTGTAATAATTAGAAAACATTATACATACAAAACCTCAGTATTATAGTACATGACTTGCTTGCTGACTTGTTGTTTAATACCCACAGGTTGCAGAGATTATACTACATATACGTATTACATAAAATAAGATGCTACCTTGTTGTTCAGCGATAAAAAATTGCAAGAGATTACAAATAGAATTGCTAGAACTTGAAGCAACAAGAACATAGGAGCTCTAATTAGGCATTTCAATCAAACATAACACGGTCTTCACTTTGAGTAATAAATTAACTGGTGTTTTTACCCGCGCTTCTCTGAACAAGTCCTTGTTTTTTACATTGATTGTTGCGAAACCAATACCTGCAAAATGTTGCAACTGAAATAAGAATTTATTTAGTTAAACACAACGGGTAAAGAGTGGCAGGTAACTATAATCATGTTCAAACAGAAAATAGTGACCCACCAAAGTACATATAAACAAACATATACACTAAAAGACGCAATTAGAGTTCCAGAATAAAGGCATTTACTCGAACACATTTTATGCGTAAATTAAAAAGAAAATTCCTAAAAGCAAGTGTCTTAAAAAAAAAAGAAAAATGCAACATGTATATGCAAAATGATAATAAAAAAATGTATGGCCCGTTAAAAACAATTCCAAAGCGCACACTTCAATTACAAAAAAACAACGATACATTTAGTTTCACATGGTGTGAAATTCGTAAACCGCCTTCAACAACAACAAACAACGAAAAAAAATATAGTTTATAAGCCATTATAATACAGCATTTGCAACATGGACTAGCAAAATAGTGAAAGAAGGTTCTAGCAGTTACAATAATTCCAAATCTCATATTTCAATAACATATTTCCAACCGGGCAGTCGAACACCCGGTATGCAGTTCGTAAAATACCGTCAACGACAACCAACAACGTCACGCAAAAGGAAAAACACGGCTTCTAAGTCATTAAAATACATGCATCTACAACTAAACAAAGAACTCACAAAAGGAAAAAAGAAAAGACAAATCACTTTACCTGAATCGAAGTTGCGACCAGTAATTGGAGTATTAGAGGTATGAAAACAAAATTAACTGTCACTCCTGTTCAATAGTTATCTACGGTAACAATCTGTAAGATAACCGTCACTTCCTATTTAAGAGTAACATAATGAGCAAATTAGTGTTAATTAAGTATATATTAATCATATGCAACTTTATATTACATATATGTAATAAAATTATATTATATGTATGTAGTATATAAATAAAATGTTACCTTGTTGATTAACACCAACAACTACAATGTTATACCATTAGAATTGATAGATTTTGAATCAGTATCAACAAAGGAACTTGGTTAGGCACTCCAATCAAAAAAATTAGGGCTTCTCATCAATAAACAATTGTTAATCATATATTCCTGGAGTTACGTGTCAATTCTAATGGTATACCAGTTAAACAAACATGAATTTGTAAGAACATAAACAGTCGAATCGGAAATACCTTCAATTTTCATGTTAAACTATTGAATTAGGTTGAATCGATCTTTAATAGAAATCGATATGTAACAACGCTCGAGTAAGGAATCAATCTTCAATAATTAGGGTTAAGAATCATAGAGTATGATGCATATAACGATATGTTTGTTGAAAGCATCGCACATGGCTAGGGTTTCATCGAACAGGGGAGGTCAAGGTTCCATCTCACAGGGGAAGCAAGCAACATGTGTACAACCTATTGAAATGCAATTTTACAAATATAATTCTATGGTTAGGAATTTTTTAGTTTTCTCCCTAACTAGGAGTTTTCTCTTGATCCTTCCCCTATATATATATATATATATATATATATATATATATATATATATATCATTCCCCTATATATATATATATATTATGTGGAATGCCAATAAACTTTTATATATACTCGTCGTCTATTGAAATGAACCAAACCAATAATCTATTAATGCCCGAAGTAAATTACGTTTAACTCTCCTATTAAATATATATATATATATATATATATATATTAACTGTAATATTTAACAATATTATTATATATAATAGTTGCTTATTTATCAATAATTAATATAGCATAAATACCAAACAATATTAATATAAATACAAAATAATTATAGTAAAGGTGCATTTAGTTTTCTTATCGTTAAATATATTTCATGTGTAAATTTAACATAAAATAATAATAATAATAATGATAGTAATAATAATATTAAATAATAAATAACGATTATAATAATGAATAACCTAAACGACTTCAAATCTTTCAAACCGATTATAAACCGTAATATTGATAAATTCCAATAACAAATCTTTACTTATAACCCAATCAAATTCCAAAATTCATTATATGTCTTGTTAATATTTCGCTATTTAATTTATACTATCGTCAACAATTGGACCTTTTGTTGGCGTATTTCAAGGAGCTTGGCCGTTTTATCTTCACTTTTGTCATCATTCTCATCTTCATTAACCCACTCGCTAAAGGTAAGTAATTCACATCCCCCTTATTACCGTTTTATATTTTGGGGGCGTTATGCGTTTACAACTTAATTTTATTTTACACTACGATTCCATTATTTGCGTTGATATGAGATTGCTTAATTAGTTATACGTTCGAATGTGACTATATGTTTATTTTTGAGTTATGGTTGTTGGTATCTCATCCTCATCCTCATTAGTATAATCATACACTGTCGGAGTAGCTTGTTATCTATGTGATTCGAGTGAAAAGACAATTTTTATATCTATTGTTATGCTAGTTATAGAAGTTCATATTTATCGCAAGGAATTGTCATTTTCAATATTATATATATTCAAAAACCGTGATTACTTGCACAACTTTATGTTGACAAACTGTATATTTTCACATATGACACATGTAGCCTTTTGGGATGAAGAAAACAAGTTAAAGAATAGTTGGACTTTAGATTGCATGACGAATAAAAACCTTTAGATGAATTTTAATTATTTTTCATTTGTATTGTTATTTACTGATATAACGCTAAATATATATTAATCCCTTGTATATTTTAATTAATATTTTAATCGTTTATGTTTGGTTTTTATTAGGATTTGTATACTACTAACTTATTTGAATAATGTAGGTTTCGGGTTTTAATTCCGGTGAAAAGAGGGCGAAAAACAAGCAAAAACAAGCCGAACCGGAGAACCGACGCGTCAGGAAACGAACCGGACCGAACCAGGAGTGAACCGGACCAGCACAATGGACCAGACCCCCCCCCCAGGGCCGGTGCGCCGCGCGACGAGGGAGGGGGAGCCCACCGCGCGGCGCGGCGTGGTGGTGGCGGTGTCCGACTTCCAGAATCTTCCAACTGTTAACCCTCTTAACCTATTTTTGGACCCCTGTTGCCTATAAAAAGACCCCTAAACTCACCATTAACCATACCTTGAAGTCCAGACGAATTTGGAGAGTTCCGAGGCGTCCGAGGCGAGTTTCCGGCAGCTTTGGAGTCGAGGAATCAACCGGCGAAGTGCTTATCGTTCAAGGACGAAGACTCCGGGTTTTATCGCCTTTATTCTTCCGTTCTTATTTATTTTCACCATGATTTCGTTTAGTATTGTTTTGTTTTATTTTAAGATGCTAGGCTAAATGTTATAGACTGCCTAGGCTTATATGATGAACCTATTTTGACGTTGTGTTTTGATTTGGGATTTATTTATGTTATGGTTTTTATGATTTAGTAAAAGGTTTACTTATATTAAATTGATGCGTATGGATATTTAGGATTGTTTGATTAATTGTTATTATTCCATAGTTGCCTTGATTATTGTTTGTCGTTATGATAGGTTGCTATTAGGTCATCTACTTTGTGTTTTTGATTATTTTATGATTGATTTCGAAGATAATAGGAATAATAATTATTAATTAAATAAACCAAAGTATGCTGCTAACCTAAATTGTTGTAAGGTGCTAGGTTATCGATAGATCTTTATTATTTGATCTTCTAGATTTAGTTCTTCGTAAGGAGTCCGTCTAGGTTTGATTATTTAATTACTGTCTATTGAATCAATTTGATATATTAAACTGCCTTTGATTTCCACGCTGTAAGGTAGGATTTCGTATAAAGGAACTAAATTATAAATAATTGGGTGACCGTAAGCGAACTTGATTTTTAATACTGGTGTGCATTAAAACTTGTTAGAAATCCATAGGTTTTCTCTTGAGAAGGGTCAGGGGTACTATTCGGGTTTTCTTTTAAGTGTCTATTTTACGATCCCAGTCCATAACTAAATATTTTCCCGAGTCAAGTCATTACTGAAATTTAAGGGAGTCTAGCCTAGGTAGTTTTCTCATCATCATCATCTTATTTTCACAACAAACTTTGCTTTCGTTTAAATTACTTGTTTTCTTAATTAGTTTTTAATTATAGTATTAAATTAGTATTTTAAATTAAAAAAAATCCCCAAACAAATATAAATTAATAAGTCGTGTTTGTAGTCGAGTCTAATTAGCTAATAAACGTAATTTAGAGAGTCTCGTGGGTTCGATATCCGGACTTACTTAGCTTTACTAGAGTCGATCGGTTCACTTGCCGGTTAGTAGTTTAGTCGAGTTTTAGAGAGTCTAGAATATTACTTAGTGTTTATTTTTAGTTAATTTAGTTAATAATTATTAAACTACTTCAAGCACATCATTTACTTCGAGACAACGTTGGTGTTTTTGTATACTTAAATTATATGAAATAAATAATTTAGATATTGACACGTATTTACTTTAGTGTCTTTTGAGTTATGATACAATTATGTCGCGCCTCGACATATTCTGCCATAGTTGGGGTGTGACACAAGCTCTTCTTGGTCCAGACTTGGCCCATCCACTTCTATGATCTTTTAAGATATGCAAATGGTTAAAACACCTCACATATCAACACCCACTGTCCACCACCACCGCTCGCCGTTCGCCACCACCACCATCCACCACCCACCACCACCATAACCGTCCACCACCACCCACCGTCCGCCACCACCACCCACCACTATCACTATCCAACACCACCATCCACTACCACAGTTTGTACACCAATATCAGTTTATTTTAGCAATTTGCAGATGTTAAATAACAAACAGTCCTCTTCTTGCAGACTGCAGAGGTTTGGTCCACCTCTTCGGCTCTTCTTCTATAGATGTCTGCAGATGTGGTCCGTAGACTGTAGACAGCTTATCTCTGAAAAAACAAGCAATACCCTAATGAAATTCTCAAAGCTGCTGATGTTTTAAAATATATGAAGTTAGTCGATTGTTATCTAATACGTTAATGCATATAGACTTTGTCGACTATTCCTATAACAATGGCATCTACTAGAAAAAATATATATATTCAAAATTGAAGTTGTTGAAGTCTTATTTACGATAAGACTTGTTATCTTTGATCAATACTTCAACATCGATTATACACATTGGATGATATTTTAATGGGTCATAGATCATTATACGATAAGACAAAACGGGTAATTTATTTTTACGTATAAATAACATCTGACCAAGTTTGAAGGGTTAGATCATAAGATTGCAATGATGGATCTAAGGTTATATAAGGGTTTTAATGGGTAAAATTTGACTGTGATGAGTCTTACAGCTATCGTGGTTAGAATAAGTCATTCGTGTCTTAAAGGACCTAATTAATTTAGTTATAAGAGCTATGATAACTCTTAGCATGGCATAATGAGCCGCACTAGGTCTATAACGAGTAAAGATGCTGTTGCAATGAATCTATCATGTAGTAATGAGTTATAACAGGTCATTCATGCGTTAAATGAGTTATATTAGATCTGAATAGTTGCGATAGATCTTTAATCGAGTATGATAGGTCATATTAAGTTGTATTAGGTTATAAATGGTTAAACTGAGTAGTAATGAGTTGTATTAGTCCAAAACAACTTATAATGGTGGTGATTAGCCATATTTTACATAGATTAATCAAGTATGTTGTAATTGACCAGAACATTTCCCACATGTGTTTGTGGATGACTAGTTGATATTGACCAAGTATATTATAATTGGCCTGGAATAGCCATGATATATTAACCAAGTGAATTGCAATTTACCTAGATTGACCAAATATGATTGATTCGCCTAAGTTGACAAGCATAACTGTGATTTATTAAGTTCGGTAATTGTGATCGACCTAGATTCATTATCCATACAAAGATCCACCGGTGGTTATCGATGAAACGTTTTGAAAAAGATCGATCTCATCGGCAACCAGTAATGGAATACCAACAACATTTAGATTATGCGTTATGAAGCCGTGAGTGGGCGGCGCTAGCCACGTCGGTAGCGAACACCACAAGGGTCATCCACAAGTGGAGTCGTGAATGAGCGGCCGCGAGTGGAATCGCGGTGGCTAAAGGGAACGTTTGGAAGGGAATGTTTGGGAGGCGTGCACGTGACCGTTGAAGGTTAATTGTTTTTCCTTTTTTTTCTACTTTCTATATTTACTCATATAACAAACTATATCACACACCAAAATGTTAGGTGTTACGTGTACCCGGCTGACCCGAAAGGAGTCAGATAGGGCTACAGAAATCAATACAATACAACGGCTCGGTCCTTAAGAACTTAACGGTATTTCTAATTGATTTCTAAAACGAATAATACGTGCATCGGAATAAAAGAGAAGTAAACAAAAACTAAAAACCCAAAAGTAAACCAAAATCAGAACCTGAAACAAGCTGGTCGGTGGCCAATAATCCTTAGCAACGGCCTGCTTCTGTTTCAAACCGTGATTGGCAAATTGGATGTGGCTGAGTATGACTCTTAATTAGTGATGCAATAATAATATAATCTGATGGTGATGACTTACCACCACGTGCACAGACTAAATTGCAAAACCAACTATTGCGATATATATGTTGACGGCGGCTGTAGCTTTTCACAAACACACTTCCAAACAAAAGATTATAATATGCTTTGGTAACGGCAGTAGCTATACGAACACACAAAATTGCTAAGAAACAATAATAATTGTAATAAAGCAATAATTAAATGAACACGGAATTTACATGTTTCGGATACTATGTGTAACCTACGTCCACGGGTAACGAACATGGTCTCTTCTTTTATTGAGGTGCTCAAAAAATTACAAGATACAATATGGTTTATATAGGGACTCAACTAGGGTTATTTTTTTTCTCCACAAGTTACAATAAATAAAATAAACAGGCCACTAAAGTTGTGTGGGTGGCCAGCCCATTCAACCCTTCAAGTCTTCAACTGCCCAACCCAAGACGGGCCGGGACTACACCCATATAGAACCCAACACAAAAAACCTACACAAAATATTCACCCATTCTACTCATTTCTCTTCAATACACCCAATTACAAACCAAAAATGCAATGGAATTTCTTTTTATCGTCCGACTCTTCGGAAGAAGACGGCCTTATTTTTGAAGCTGGGAGAATAACAGTTAACTGGTTGGTTGAACGATTTCAAGGACGACAAAGACTAACAAGACAACCACCTCTTCCTCGTGATCGAATAGGCGCTAATGAAACTTTGGTACATCACTATTTATCTCCGATCCCCTTTACGGAGAACCACATTTTAGGCGTAGGTTTCGAATGAGTAGACAACTATTCATGCGTTTATCAAAGAATTTGTCGAATAGGTATCCTTTTTTGTTCAAAAAGAGAAGATGCAAGACGTAAGACCTTCCAAAAATGTACAGCTGCTATTCGTCAACTAGCGTATGGAATTTCGTCAGACGCAATAGATGAATACCTAGAAATGTCTGAAAATGTTTCGCGAGACTCACTTCATTTTTTCTGTCAAGGTATACATATATACATATATGTTTTGTTTAGTTATATTTTATATATTGTCCGAGGGTTTACTTGGCAATGTTTATACATAGGGATCGATTTACTCAAGGAGATGTTTGTGCAAACCAATTTTGTATGATATCCAACGTATATACAAGGTACACGGTGAAAAACATGGTTTCCCCAGAATGCTCGGTAGCATCGACTGTACGCATGCTGGATGGGATACGTGTCCTACGGCCTGGCGAGGTCAGTTCCACCGGGGTGATCACCCCGGCCCCAGTATTATACTTGAGGCGGTGGCCTCCCAAGATCTTTCGTTTTGGCATGCATTTTTTGTGTTGCCGGGTCAAATAACGACATAAATGTTATCGTACAGTCACCGATATTCGATGACATTATTGTAACATCCTAATTTTTCATGATATTTGAAAAATACATATAGAATATTATCACCAAAGTGAAATACTTTTAATGAGTTACTATGGTATAACTTTTACAAGATGATTTGAGAAATACGATAAATGTATTTGATAATTGCTTACATAACTTTAAATTTCAAGGGTGTTTGTAAATAGTTTAGAATCTTAGAGGATTGATTTTGTTTAATTGTTGAAAATGCTAAACTAAAAGAGTGGTTTTGGAAAGTTAGCAAAGAAAAATAATGGCGATTCTATCTAGAAAGGTCCACACCTCTGACGTTCAATGGAAGAAAGAGTTCAGCCATGAGGGCCGAATATCACTGCTAAAATATCGAAATTGGAAGATTAAAACATCGTTTCCGTTATGCTTGCTTAATTCCTAAGGCTTTGGTAAGTATTTCTTATGTTTTGGTCATTAAATTAGTGAGTTAGGATTACATGAGTATTGGATCCAAACCTGCAATTTCGGGTTTATGATGCCTGATTTTCATATCATAAACCCTAAACTATAATCAAGAATGATCAATTGTAGTTATTGAGTTTTAGATTAAATTGCATGTTGTGGTTTGATTACTTCGGGGATGAAAATAATATGTGGTTGCTGAGTAAATATGAGTAGAACTTGTGAACCTAAAATAAATGGTGAATTATAGTGTTAATTAATGTGACTTGGCCTCCAAGTATGACCTGGTAGAAGTGTTGACCGAGAAATGAGGAAAAGAAGGTGGTATTCAGTTATGGGAGCATGGAAAGGAACGTGGACCAAGTAGCTCAATTTAGTTTTCTTTTGTTTTCTTTAAATAGCATTGTTGAAAGCATTTGTTTTCATAGAGTAAAAAGCACTTTCACATTTCAAGTATTTTCTTTTTGTACTTGCTTTTCAGTTTCAATATTAATCCCAGAAAATTGTCCCATTTCGAGCCTCTTGTTTGTTTAGTTTCATCTCTGATTTCCAACATATAGTTGATGCCCGCAAGGTGTTAGATGTAACGTCGAAGTACTAAAATAGTGAAAAATGTGTTCGAAGTGTATCGATTGCTTGTGTCGTAAGTTGTTTTATTATTTAAGCTAGTGGGCATGACTTATGATAAACCTAGCGAGAATCGATGATGATATGTGTTCTAATTAAATGAGAAATTAACTTGTTGTCGAGATAGGCATAGGCATGGCACAACTTGGAAGGCAATGAGTTGCACGATAAACAAGACCAACAAAACAATGTACAAGTAAGTCATCTATGCCTTGGATACAGTATCAAGGATAATAATGAATACAATCCCAAGAATCATGGCTAGTCAAAGATGGAGATATTCTCTCCATAAGTTATGCCTTACATATAATTGTAATTAAATGTATTCCTTGAATTAGCTTCTAATTCTTGTATATATATATGTTTATTGTAATAGGCAAAGTGTGTTTGATTATAATCTTCTTCTAATATTGTGGTTGCTTATCATCTTTTCCAAATCATTCTATTCTTGTTATGGTATCACAGCTCATAACTCCAACGAGAAGTTCTTGATCCTGCACCCATCAATCTCCTTTCCTCTTTCTCTATTCAAATAATCTCCCCTGCTATCACAATATTACTCATTCAAACACCACCACCACCACTACCACTAAAATATTTTCCGGCGACGCATTGTTCCGTCGAACCACTGTTCCCTACCACCTCTAAAATACTTCCGACCGACGCACTGTTCCGGCAACCCACTGTTCCCCTCCACCAATAAAATATTTTTCGGCGACGCACTATTCCGTCGACCCACTGTTGTCTCCACAACTAAAATATATTCCGGCGATGCACTGTTCCGTCGACCCACTATTCCCCTCCACAAATAAAATATTTTTTTGGTGATGCACTACTCCATCAATTTTCGGTGACGCACTATTCCGCCACTATTCCCCTCTAAAATAATAATAAAACAAAAACCCAAGAATCATGTCTTTGCTTCATCAACTTTTCTTACATACCACAAAATCTACTTTTATTCATGATTGGACTTATACTACGGTCGTCCCTCTTGCGGGGGCATATCAAGGATAATAATGAATACAATCCCAAGAATCATGGCTAGTCAAAGATGGAGATATTCTCTCCATAAGTTATTCCTTACATATAAATGTAATTAAATGTATTTCTAGAATTAGCTTCCAATTCTTGTATATATATATATATGTCTTGTTGTAATAGACAAAGTGTGTTTGATTATAATCTTCTTCTAATATTGTGGTTGCTTATCATCTTTTCCAAATCATTCAATTCTTGTTATACAGGAGTTAACCAATTAATATTGTTTTGATCCAATTTAGTGCCTCCATTCTTATATCTTGCAAGATATGTTGTGGTGAGTTTGGCTAAATTTGTGTTGCTGTCAACAGTACACAGTTACGGGTCAAGGATTGTTTCAGGTGCTAAAAAGTATTGGTTTTATATGAAATTTAGTTTTCACATTTCCCACACATATATGTAGGTCCTACAAATGGTTTCAAGTCAAATGGGTTTAAATAAGAGGTCAAAATAAGTTTCTAAAATCACTTTATAATTGTTGTCCGAACCAGGTCAGCCTATCTGTGGGCGACATTTCAGGGCTTTAATCATTTTATTTTTGTGTGATTTTTGGACAGAAGCTACACCAGATTATAAATGATTTTGTGTAATTTTTATAGATTTTTCTGAAATCGTTTGACGAGGTTTTGCGAATTAGTTCTGAATAAAATAGCAACTTTCAGCAACCGGGTCAGTCCATTGCAGATGTCGTTTCAAGCTCTTAAACATTTTATTTTGACATGATTTTTGGCAAGAATTTACTTAACATCATAGTTGATTTTCTATAATTATAATATTTGTAGATTTTTATGAAATCGTTTGATGAGGTTTTCTGAATTATTTGTGAATAAAACAGTGATTTTCAGCAAGATGCGTAATAGTCTCATAACGGGTCAAAACAGTATGCATGACTTATCAAATAACAAAGGGTTAAAAGGGGGTGAATATACAATAATTTTGGTATTAGTTAGCATGTTATGTTGAATATTATATTGATCAATTTGTTGATCATGACCCGTAAGCTTGATGTTTTCTAATAGTATAATTAATTTGGATTTTTGACTCGTTAGTTGATATTTATATAAATGGTATAGAAAAGGATGAAATCTTTTTGTGTTCGATAAAGAAGGATTAAACTTTCAAGTGTATGAACTTGAAGACATGAACCTTGTGAATGTAAACATTCTACAAGATGTTGAACCATGACTCAAAACCAAGGTATGGGTCAGTGCATTATTCATCATGAGCGAAAGCATAAGTCGGACGTATTAGTTTGGGTATATCCGGTATGGGCGTATGCTATGCTACCCTATGTAGCTTATGCCGGTGAACTTTTGTGTTATGCCAGCTTGTACGCTGGTTATGGTTTGCGCTCAGACTTTTGGGAAACTACCATCTCAAATTTTAGTAAGTTTGTAGGTTTACGTGTTATATGTTATTGAATATTGATTTAATTGGTATGTTTCAAACTTGCAATGCCTTAGGTGAAGTTCATAACGAAGTGGGAAGTCGATCAAGTGCTCGGATTTGGATATCAATACACATCTAAAGTTCAAATTCTATTTTTTTTATAAAGTATTATAAACAAGTTTTGAATAATTTTTGTCTTTAATTGGAAGACGAGCTGTATGTAAATGTTATGAGTTGTGTTCGGTTGATATGATTTAGTTCCATATTATTTAAGCGATAAAGAAAATTTTGGGACCTTCACTTCTGCATTAAATTATCGTATAAATTTATATGTAAAATTTTGGGTGTTACAATTATTGATGGGGTTGAGCCAACTCAATCATTTTATGCGAATAGAGTTCAATTCAAGCATGGCTACTACCTGGTTGATGGCATATACAACGATTGGTTGACGCTTGTTCAAGCTTATGCATCTCCAGTTGAAGACAAACGGAAGTACTTTAAGAAAAAGCATGAATCGGCACGAAAAGATATTCAAAGGGTGTTTGGAGTAGAAAAAAATTCATTTGATTTCGATGCCACTACGATTTTGGTCAAGGGAGAAAATAATTGATGCCGTTTACACTTGTATAATTCTACATAACATGGTTCTTGAGGGCCAATATATGACTATTTGTCAAAACTATCAAGGTGATGTCTCATGACCCGAATCGACAATCACCGATGATGAAAAACTCCAAAACGTCTTATATCTCAGAACCGTGGGGTCCACGGAAACCTTCGACATGAGTTGGTCGAGCATTGTGGACTAGACTAGTATTATTTGTTGATATTTTTATTTTAATGCAATATTAGTTATTAGTTTCCAAATTTAGAAGAAAAACTAAAATAAATCAGATAATTCGCTGAAGCCACAGTTCGCCAAGACCACAATAGGCTTAGACGACTTCAGCAGTGGCTTCAGCGAGTATCAAGTTAGCATTTGGTCAGCACTACATTGTATAATATTATTGGATGAATTTAGAGCCCGACTTCAGCGACAGCACACAGTCTTAAATTTATATTTTTATTTTATGTTCTAATTGAAGAAAAGTTAAATGTTTAGACGTATGTAGGAGATTTACTTTTTATTAAATGTACAATAAAATAATTCTGAACAGAACGCGTCACGTTCGTACAAGCTTTTGAAAATAATTTGCCTTTTATTTTCTGAATTTTAATCCATCACTGAAATTTTTATTGGTATACGTATGTTTTCAAGTAACACGTTTCTACTACCTTCATATTGTGACTAGGGCCGTCTCTAAGAACCCCTTGAAATTTTGGGGCCTAGGACGAGTAAAAAAAATAGGCCCTAAAATCGCATCCTCAATTATGTAATAGATAATTTGACAATTTTACCGATAAGGTTGCCTTTTAAATGCCGAAAAACAAACAAATAATAATAAACACATGGGCAAATGCTATAAAAAACCAACCAGCTTTCAATGTTCGCTCACAAAAGTCCCTCCATATTTTTTTGCATGTAAAAGTCCCTCTACATGGTATTTTTGAACATAAATATGAAATTACTTATAATGGTCTGTTTTACTATCTATAGGGACTAGTTGTGTAATTATCTCTAAAACACAAAAATCTCTCACCATTTAGTTATATCAGACCTTCCGATCAAAACAAGGTCTAGGATTATACCTCTCAAATCAAACTTCCTCAAATCTCGTATCGAATTTGAGAGTTGAATCGGCTTGTATCGACATCGATAAGCCACTCTGAAATGTGTCGTACAACAGCGTTGAGGATGAGGCCGATGATTTGTTCCTCACCGATGGTGATTTTGTTGAGGAATGGTTTCCGGACTATTGAAATCGATCTCAATTTCGGATTTTTGGGTTCAGTCATCTTGTGGTCGATCAAATCTCTAATTTATGTGTTCTCTTTTACTATATTCCAAGATGATGATTATTAATTATGTTCATCTTCACCTTCTACGTTCTAACTACAGACACTATCACTGGTTCTTCAACAGTAGTTCATGTAACCCTAATTTCTTTAATCTTTAAATATTAACCTCTTTTATTTTTAAAACAAAATTAGTATTGTATCTAGAGTTAGAGAAACTGATATCTAAAGATGAAAAATATATTGAATGACAAATATGAGAAGATAACGAGCAGTGATGACTTTGTGCCTATTCGTTGCATTTATATCTGGTTAGGAGGAGGTGGTCGACGGTCGTGGACTGGTGGTTGAGAGGAGGAACGGTGGTGTGGTTACATATATATGATGAGAGATTTTTGTGTTTTAGAGATAATTACACAACTAGCCCCTATAGATAGTAAAACAGACCATTATAAGTAATTTCATATTTATGTTCAAAAATACCATGTAGATGAACTTTTACATGCAAAAAAATGTGGAGGGACTTTTGTGAACAAATATTGAAAGTTGGTTGGTTTTTCATAGCATTTGCCCTAAACACATTACTAAAATGACATATAAAACATAAATGAAAGTTTTTTTCTATTAAAAAAAGAACACTAATTTTGGGAACTGAACCCATGGCCTTGGTTTCCATAATTTAAAACACTTTCCATTCTACCAAAGCTGGTTTTTGGTAATATGTTTATTATTATTTGTTCTCACTAATTAGTTTTGTGCCAAAGCTGGGTTTTTCAATTATGTTTTCAAATGGGTTGTGCAAGGAATGAAAACTAAGGTAGTGTTTGGTATAAAGGAATGGAGGTTAGAATGAAATGGATTATTTCAAAAAAAAATGGAATTATGCATGTTTGGTTGTCATATATAAATGAAATAGATCATTCCAAAAAAATGTAATTTCTTTCATTTGTAGATTTTTTCATTCCTTGAGATAAGGTGATTTTTTTTCACTCCTTCAAGGAATTGAATGAAAAAAAATTATCTACAATGATAACGATAATAATAATAATAATAATAATAATAATAATAATAAGATATATTGGTTTTTATTAATCCCAATTATCACATTTTGGTTGTTGTCGGTCCCAACTAACGAATTGGCTGCTGATGGTCCCAACTTTTAATGTATTTGTTCCCAATGGTCTGCAACTAACAAAATCTTAACGGCGTTAGTTGAAGGTCATCGGAAAAACATTTTTGGCTGGAAAACTCACATTTTTCCCAGAAAACTTAACATTTTTGTCCCAAACATCTTTGCAACTTTGTCTCGGACCTTTAGAAACATTTTTCTAGTAAAAGCCTCAATTATTGAGGTCGCCAAAGCCCTAGAACCATCATCAGAATCGGATGGTGGTGCTCAAATGGTGGTCGTTAGTTGGTGTTGAGTCAATTGGGTGGTGGTGACGGTGTTCGGGTGGTGTTTTTTAGAAAAAAAAAATGAATTTTCTAACCAAAAACGTTTTTCCGGCGACTTGCACTAATGGTGTTAGGATTCCGTTAGTCGCGGACCGTTGGGAACAAATACGTTTAAAGTTGGGACCATCAGCAGGCAATTCGTTAGTTGGGACCAGTAGCGACCAAAAGAAGATAGTTGGAATTAATAAAAACTAGTATACCTAATAATAATAATAATCAATACTATAATTATCATTTTATTATCAGTATTATTTTTTCTATTACGATATAATTATTATCATTATTATAATTATTATTCTGTTGTCGATGCTACTTTTCTATTATATTAGAACTATTATTGTTACAATTATAATAATAATTATAATTTTATTTATATTAATATATCATTGTTATGCTATTTTACTCTATTAATTGATGAAAATAGTATGTGTGTGTAGTTTACTACTTAAAAAAATAATATAAAGTGATGATGAAGAATTTCATTCCTATATGATAATCAACAACACAATGGAATGGCAATGATCGATTTTATTCCTTTGTCCATTCCATTATCCAGCTCATTCCATTTCCTTATTCATTCAATTACATCATACCAAACAGACCCTAAGTTTATATAATATAGTAGCTCGTTATGAAGGAATGAGGTAAACTCCTGTTACTGTAACATCCAGTCCGTCACACCATCAATATTGTCCGCTTTGCCCACGAAGAGCTCACGGATTTGTTTTTGGTTGCCCAGGTGAAGACTTCCCAGGAGATCACTTATTCTGCTACTACTCCCACCTAAGCACGCTTAACTGTGGATCTCTCCTTTCGTCCACTGCCATTAAGCCCAAAACGCGTTGGTGATTTAAGAGGCGGGACATTTATTTATGAACCAAGGATCTCTCCTATCCACGGCCGATGTGGGATTTGCCTATGGTGTTACAAACACCCCCACCTCCTTTTTGGACTCATCGTTCTCGATGAGGTTTGCCCCACCATCCAATTCAGGATGTGGGATTCGCCTAAGGTGTACCTCGCAACACCCCCCCGGGGACTCACCGTCTCTGATGAGGTTTGCCCCACCATCCCGAACGGCACAGGAGCGGCTCTGATACCACTTGTAACATCCAGCCCCTCACACCACCAATATTATCCGCTTTGCCCACAAAGAACTCACGGATTTGTTTTTGATTGCACAGGTAGAGACTTCCCAGGAGGTCACCCATCCTGCTACTACTCCCACCTAAGCACGCTTAACTGTGGATCTCTCCTCTCGTCCATTACCATTAAGCCTAAAACGCGTTGGTGATTTAAGAGGTGGGACATTTACTTATGAACCAAGGATCTCTCCTATCCACGACCGATATGGGATTTGCCTAGGGTATTACAGTTACTCTGTCAGACTATTCCACATGTGGATCCAACAGTTGCAATCGAAGCAACTAAGCAAGAACTGAGAACTTGCGATTGATCGAACAAATGCAAGAGAATATTAGATTAGGGTTTTTAATTAGGAGATCATCGGTGTCTGTTAACAAACCGTTTGTCTCTTCGTTTTGACTCGTGAATATGAAAAGTCGATTAAAAATAGGGATTAAAATTCTGAATTTGAATAGTCCGGTTTTTCGTTTGCACATCTTGAGCCTTCGACTTTACCTAGAACCGAACTAGAAACAATAAGGTAACGATTTCTTGATTCTGACAGTTTCAAACCGTTGCTTTGCTTGCTCATGTCTAATAAAGATAGCTGAAACTTAATATTGTGATGGACTATCTACTTTTATAGTTTTAGCACATGTGACTACTTTTGTACGTTTGTATTTTTCTATAACTAAGCACCTAATCACATTGCCAAATGAAAGTAGTTTATATTCTATCTCATTCCATGCAATCATTTACGAGTACGTATCATGTCCTCATTAAATTCATATACCAAAGTACCCTTTTTTGTATAATTTGACTAAGTTGTTGGAGTAGCGAAAATAATGAGCATATGCCGCTTAATTTTAGTTTCAATACTCTTTTGATAACTATATATACACATTCCCTTTAACATCCCTTCATCACACCATCAAGAACAAACAACAAAGGTTAGTGACTCAAATTTTATTCATTTTATTATTATAACGTATGCATGCATGATCTAATTTCTTATTGATTTGTTACAAAAGAAAGAAATTGATGCGATGGAAGCGTCAGGGAATTTACAAGTTTTAAACGCCCTCGACGGAGCGAAAACACAATGGTACCACTTCACGGCGATTGTGATCGCTGGAATGGGGTTTTTTACGGACGCGTATGATTTGTTTTGTATATCGCTTGTCACGAAATTACTTGGTCGGATTTATTATTACACAGAAGGGTCTCCGAAGCCAGGAAGTTTGCCACCGCAAGTTTCTGCCGCGGTAAATGGGGTTGCGCTTGTTGGGACGCTAGCGGGACAGTTGTTTTTCGGGTGGCTTGGTGATAAATTAGGGCGGAAGAAAGTGTATGGTATTACGCTTATGTTGATGTGTCTTTGTTCGATTGGTTCGGGTTTGTCGTTCGGTAGCCAACCGAAGGGGGTGATGACTACTCTTTGCTTCTTTCGGTTTTGGTTAGGGTTCGGTATCGGTGGTGATTACCCGCTCTCCGCCACCATCATGTCAGAATATTCAAATAAGAGAACGCGTGGCGCGTTTATAGCGGCTGTTTTTGCCATGCAAGGTATTTACATAGAATATGTTACTTACCATTTACCCGAACCAAACAGTTTGTGAGCTATTTGAGATCAGCTAACCTAGTCGAGTTTAAAAAAGTTCAAGCCTAAAAATAAATGTTTATTTGAGCCAAGCTCGAGCTTGCTCATGAGTTAGCAAGCCCTATAATTTACATAACTTTGTTTAATATATATTTATATAATTCTCTTATTAACTATAAACTTTGTAAAAGTAACCAAATAATATATATTAGCATATAAAAAGTTATAACTAAACATATTAAAAGAAAGATCCAAGATTATGCTTGGTAAATATAAAACTATATATTGAATAATAACTAAAGCAAGCCGTGTTTGAATACTACTGAAGATCCAAGCTCAATCTTTCGAAACAAAGTTCAAACCGAGACGTGCTCGAGCTCAAGCCAAGTCGAGCTTGTGCTTAACTCTTATTGCATATGATACTTTTCTCGAGCCTAGTCAAGCTTGTGCTCGAGCTTCCATAAAATATGACATGATCAGATTTCTTTTTTAATTATTTTTTATTTATATATAATTGATTAATAATACATATAACCTAATATATATTCTATCCAGGATTTGGGATCTTGGGAGGCGGGGTGTTTGCGATTATGATGGCGGCGGCTTTCGACAACCATTTTAAAGCTCCGCCATACGAGGTTGATCCAGTGAGGTCAACTGTGCCCGAAGCCGACTATGTATGGCGAATAGTCCTCATGGTCGGAGCTCTTCCGGCACTACTGACTTACTACTGGCGGATGAAAATGCCCGAAACCGCCCGGTTCACAGCCTTGGTCGCCAAAAACGCCAAGAAAGCCGCTTCGGACATGTCCAAAGTCCTCCAAGTCGACATCGAAGCCGAACAAGAAAAACTTGATGAAGCCATGACCGATAACAAATTTAGTTACGGCCTGTTAAGCAAAGAATTCGCTAAACGCCACGGCTTGCATTTACTCGGAACAACAAGCACGTGGTTCTTACTCGACATCGCGTTCTACAGCCAAAACCTGTTCCAAAAAGACATATTCACCGCAATCGGATGGATCCCACCTGCGAAAACCATGAACGCGATCCAAGAAGTTTACAAAATCGCACGCGCACAAACGCTCATTGCCCTTTGCAGCACGGTCCCCGGGTACTGGTTCACCGTGTTCCTTATCGATAAAATCGGACGGTTCACAATCCAACTAATCGGATTTGCCATGATGACAATATTCATGTTTGTGTTAGCATTCCCTTATGATTATTGGACCCAACCAAAACACAACATAGGCTTTGTAGTAATCTACTCATTAACTTTCTTCTTCGCGAACTTCGGGCCAAATGCGACAACATTCGTGGTCCCCGCGGAGATTTTCCCCGCGAGGCTAAGAGCAACTTGTCATGGGATATCCGCAGCGTCTGGGAAACTAGGAGCGATAGTTGGGGCTTTCGGGTTTTTGTACTTGGCGCAAAGTAAAAACCCTGCGAAGACGGATCATGGGTACCCGCCAGGGATTGGTGTGAAGAACTCGTTGATCGTGCTCGGTGTGGTTAACTTGTTGGGCACATTATGTACTTTTCTTGTGCCCGAATCGAAGGGGAAGTCGCTCGAGGAAATGTCCGGTGAGAATGAAGAAGAAACCGGTGAGACACGGGCGTAAGTGTCTCTGGGGTGAAGCAAATGCATCGTCTCCAACTTATGTTTTAGTTGATAATATTGCAACATTTGTGTTCCGTTTTTGTAGAAGCCATGTTTTAGGTTTGAAATGAGAATTTTCTTATGAAAAAGAGTTATAAACATTTTGTTATTATTGAAGTTTATGTTCGTAGCATTCTTACTACACGGGTATTTGATGAAAATTTATTTCAGTTAACGATAATTTATAGTTTAACGTGTATTATGTATTTTCAGTTTATTACAAAGCATTTGTTAATTGACAAATGATTATATGAGCGGAAAAAACTGTCCTTTATGTTTGGAATCATGGTATTTTACATGTGAATGCCACCAAGAAACATATTCCAAAATACCATAAAACAAATCCATGGTTCTTGACGTAGAAAACAATCCTAATACCTTAAAATCCAGACAAAAAAATCTTATCTGTCATCACTTGAAAACCTCAAAATCGAATTTTTGACAATTTCCAATGGCTTTATGACCAAACAATTAACAACTGTTTCCATGTCAAAGGTATATGCTCGTATATATTGTTTCCAACGTCCATCTACATCATACATATACATATACATATATAAGCACACACCGTAAACCGTTTACCGCACTAAATCACATTTTTTCGGCGATGGCGGGAGATCAACTTCAAGTGCTTCACGCACTCGATCTCGCCAAAACACAATGGTATCACTTCACCGCAATTGTAATAGCCGGAATGGGCTTCTTCACTGATGCATACGATCTATTTTGCATCTCCCTCGTCACTAAATTGCTCGGTCGGATATACTATTTCAAAGATCACGAAAAACCAGGCACGTTGCCGGCTAATGTGGCTGCAGCGGTCAATAGCGTGGCATTTGTCGGGACCCTCTCGGGTCAACTCTTTTTCGGGTGGCTCGGGGACAAAATGGGAAGAAAGAGAGTGTATGGAATGACACTTATGGTCATGGTGATTTGCTCGATAGCTTCCGGGCTTTCATTCAGTAATGATCCGAAGTCGGTTATGGTCACACTTTGCTTCTTTCGGTTCTGGTTAGGGTTTGGGATTGGCGGTGATTACCCGCTTTCTGCCACCATTATGTCGGAATATGCAAATAAGAAGACGCGTGGAGCGTTTATCGCAGCTGTTTTCGCTATGCAAGGTTTTGGGATTTTAGTTGGGGGCATTTTTGCTATTATTGTGTCGGCGGCGTTTAAAGCTAAGTACAATGTTGCTCCTTATTATAAAGATCATCTCGGTTCGACCCCGCATCAAGCCGATTACATTTGGAGAATTATTTTAATGTTTGGCGCGATACCCGCAGCTTTAACATATTATTGGAGAATGAAGATGCCTGAAACCGCTCGATATACAGCTTTAGTAGCTAAGAACGCAGAAAAGCGGCAAATGATATGGCTAGGGTTATGCAAGTCGACATTGAAGCCGAGCAAGGAAAGGTTGATACTATTACTGAAAAGGACACGAACTCATTCGGTTTGTTTTCAAAAGAGTTTGTTAGGCGCCACGGGCTCCACTTGCTCGGGACCACAACGACTTGGTTCTTACTCGATATCGCGTTTTACAGTCAAAATCTATTCCAAAAAGACGTTTTTAGTGCGATCGGCTGGATTCCTAAAGCGTTTGAAATGAGCGCAATCGAGGAGGTTTACAGGATTGCGAGAGCTCAAACCCTAATCGCGCTTTGCAGTACCGTTCCCGGGTATTGGTTTACCGTTGCTCTAATCGATAAACTCGGAAGATTTAAAATCCAGTTAATGGGTTTTATGATGATGACAATCTTTATGTTCGCGTTAGCAATCCCGTATGATCATTGGAAAGAATCCAAAAATAAAATGGGGTTTGTTGTGTTATACTCGTTGACTTTCTTCTTTGCGAATTTCGGCCCGAACGCCACCACATTTATCGTGCCAGCTGAGATTTTTCCAGCACGATTGCGGTCCACGTGTCACGGGATATCAGCAGCATCTGGGAAGCTCGGGGCAATAGTTGGCGCTTTTGGATTCTTGTATCTTGCCCAGAGCAAAACTGACCCTGAGGACGGGTATGGTAAAGGAATCGGTGTTAAAAACGCGCTTACTATTTTGGCGGTTGTTAACCTTTTGGGTGCTCTGTTCACACTTTTGGTACCCGAAGCTAAAGGGAAATCGCTCGAGGAGATGTCGGGTGAGAACGACGATAATGATGATGATGATGTGGTAAGAAATGAAAGTGAAATTAAGTTAACCGCGATTGAACCTAATTCAACAGCTTAATATCTCTTTGCATGCCTATTTGTTTTGTGTTTAATGTGTGTTTTCAATTTTAATAAAGTGTGTATTTTCTTTTAACTATTATATGTAAAGAATAATACAGGCTTCAAGGTAGTCTTTAAAACCACATAATCATTAGTTTCTTAGCATGCCCTATAAAGCGAGTGGGTTGGGTAACAGGTCAAAATAGAGGTGTGCATAAGACCGATAAAACTAAACTGTAACCAGAATAACCAATGTAACTGAACAAAAATAACCGACGGTCCAGTTTTAAGTTTCTTCAAAAACTGATTTTTTATTTCAGTTTTGGCTTTGCTATTAGCCAAAGAAATACCTGAACCAAAACCGATTGGAACAAAACTGAACCAGAAACCCCGATTTGAAATAATTTATATAAAATCAATAAATGGGGTAGCCCAAACATTTTAGATTCAAATGTGTAATAATCAATTAGTCATTAAATTAAAAAGAACAAAACCAAACATAACCCGGTGTTAAAACTGAAACCAAGCGGTTTCCAAAACCAACCCATGCACATTCCTAGGTCAAAACGGGTCCAAAATCAAATGAGTAAATTTTTGTACGGGTCAGGCCGGGTTGGGTTCATTCAACACATTTTTGCGGGGTTGGGTTCACCAAAACGGGCCCAAATTAATTAGAAGGCTTATACATTAAGAATACAATTTTTGCAACTTTTCAACCCATTTGACATGCTTTCTTTTAAAGTTAGTGTTTAGCTTTTTTGCCCGTTTGACCGGCTAAAATAAAACATAACCTAAATCAACTTACTTCCTAAGTAAATTGGCCGAAAACGACCTCAACAAAACAATAGCACAAGACGGAGATAGGACTAGAAGCCAACTATAAAGGTATAATAGCGGGTCACTAAATACATAACGATTTGTAAGTTTAAATAATTGGACGCTTCTTACAGTGAAACGATCTTATTGTCATCCAAGTGCCATTTTTATGAAACGTAACTTTCTTTCGCTAGAAAGGAGCAGAAACCGGTTTGCAACTTCAAGAAGCTAGAGACAGTGGTTGAAGAAAGCTAACCGATTAGTATACGCGTTCCTTCAGCACATCAAGCTCCATTTCTGTAGGGTCCGTCGCTTGAATCTCATAGTGGACCCCATCAAGCTCGTGTCTGAGTCGGTCTTTTGATGTTGCATACAACATCTTGGCTCGAATCCTAGAGGTTGCAGGTGACCTGCACAACATACAAGTAGCCTTTCAAATTATAATAATTAAACCATTACAAAATGTTAGATTTTAACGGTATACGAAAATACCAAGCGATGAAGAAAATCTTGCTCTTTTGGCAGTTCTCGGAGGTGACAAAGTCAAAGTCAAAGATCGCATATCTGCAATCGTTTTCAGGCAAAGCCGATGTGAAATCATCGTAACTTTCAGCAGGATTCCCGGTTTTCTCTACGACGACTTCGTTTTTCTTCTCGTCGATTTTAAAAATCACGTATCGGTGTGCTTTCTTTCTTTGCAGCTCCAAGAAGGTGCCTTTGCAGTGATCAGCAACACCCATTCCGGATGACGCATTCTTCTGCTAATCAAATCATCAATAGGGTGTATGTATAAGTTCACATAATAAGAACAGTTTCAGGTATTTAATTAAATAAAAAATAATAGAGATTACAAATAATACCAAAAAATGAGTTTCAATACTTTATGTTTAAGAGTGTAAGATCTCATAATAAAAACAGTTCCAGAAACCAAACTAATTCTAAAATTATAAAAATTTCAAATACAGACCAAAAATTAGAGTCTTGAAAGTCAAGTTTCCCAATTTCGGGTGCGTAACCATCGCGTGTAACGGGCATTTAAACACGTGTAACCAATGCCTAACCAGGCGTAACAAGTGCTGAAAACCAGAAGCAAAGCTGAATTTACAGTAATTCCCAAAAAAAAAAAAAGTTTTTGAACCAATGTGTTCCAACCCAAACCCGTTCTGACCTGACCCTTTTCGACTCAAACCAAGATAACCCTTTTTCTAAATTGACACGTTCCGGTCCTAACCCGTTATGATAGGCAACCCAAACCTAATCAAACGGTATCAAGATAATTACAATAAACCTTAGGTAATATAATAATCTCTTTAACACTCATAAGATGAACCAAATTTGAGAATTGAAATTCAAGTAATTGCATACCACATAACATCCAACAGATGAAAATACTGAGATTGACCAAATATTAGATCAAAATCACCAATTGATAGTAACTAATAATGCCCTAATGATAACCAATTAAACCATATAACATACCCCTGCTCGGAATCTGAAGGACATGATTGATCTTCAATTGAAACCCAATTGGAATGGATTGAATAAGTGAAGATTGGAAGTGGGTATAATAATAATAATAATAATAATAAGTTGGGTGGGTTTAGGCTTTAAAAGATATAAACCACAAAATAATAATAAGAATAATAATAATAATAATAAAAGATAAAGACTTAGATTCAATTACGTAAAGATTTACAACATGATTGGGAATCGGGGGCGGTGCGTACATCTAACGCTACGATGTGAGTGGAACAATCCGAATCGGATTACCGGCTAAATTCATCGCATCAGAATATGTTTGTATTTCGATATTAGGAAAACCCTCACCAAAGACTGATACTCGTAAGACAAAACTTGTTTAGTTCAAACATTCAACTAATAAATGTCATCTACTCGTCTAATTAATGTTTTGACGATAATAACATATAGCTTTTTACTAATTAATCATTTTATAGTTATTTTATTAATTAATGTTTTGACAATAATAACGTATAAATATTGTAAAAGATTTTGGTTAAAAATTTATGATTAGAGTTACGACGAAAATAAGAAAATAAATTAAAAGAACAATATGGAGGAGGGGAAACTGGAAAGGTTGAGCCAGGTGTTTTATAATTTTTAAAATAAATTTTACGCCTCTACATTAAGAATACATCTGTCACGTAAGTTCATATCATTATTAATCAAACAAGTTACTTGAGGTTTTTCAAAATACTCGTATAGAGAGACTAGTGTTGAGACTAACCGTGAAAATATATAAGTGGTATTTCATATTTGTGTTGAATGATTCAAAAAGTTAACTCAAAACCTGCTAATCCAATACGATATACCCACACCACCCTCCGTGCGTACGAATATATTTAGATATGCTATTTGATTTATTATGGTAAAACATGATACATAAACGATGCCTCTACACAGTGACGGATCTTGAGAATTTAGTATGGATAGGCCGAAAGTCACAACAATCAAATATTTTTTCCTACTTCTAAATGTCGGGTCGGCAATCTGGTTTTGGTCGGGTTAAACAATAATTCCAAACCCTAACATACCAAATTGAAAGAAATATAAAATGGTGAAATGCGAATTACCGAACATGGTCTCTGCTTGCTTCTGTTGACTGTTTCGATTAATCGATTTCACTCTCACACGAGTCAGTTCCGAACCTCAGGCCTCAGTAGACAACGACAATGCCCAATCAATCAATCGATTTCACATCCAAACGATTTCATCAATTCACTTGCTTGCTTCTCAGCCTCTGTTTTGACTTCTGTGTCGAACCTCATAAGTCAGTAAGTCACACAACGACCATCGCAAAATGGGACCGCCATTTGTTGTTGTGTTCAAACATCAACCATACGTTAGGGTTGGATTTTGGGCTTAATGTTTAGTTTTTTGTTTAAAGTTTATTTGGGTTTGGGGTTGGTCTTATGTAGTTTTATTTCTTAGCCTTTCTTTCTTTATCTTTACGTTTATTTCGTAAACGATTTTTGATATTTGGCTTTAAACAAATTTTACATTCATAAAAATTCAAGTCTCGCCCGGACACAAATAATTTGGATGAGTCGGATTCAAATAATTTGGCTTGGCCAGACTCAATACATATATATATTTTGTTGACTTTTTCGAAAAAAAGACGCTACTAAGCGAAAAACGTGATAGGTCGCCGCCCGGATTGACCCGAATAAAGATCCGCCGGTGCCCCTACATGAATTAAGAAAAATTAAACCTCGTATATAAGTAAAAAAATAAACTACTATTCTCATTTGAATATTTGATTTTAGAGTTGGCTTTTATGTTGTACTTACGATATCTTGGCAAAAATGACCCAATGTCTAATATACATGTCTACTTCCCACGGGCCACAAGTGCGCTCAATAGCAGCCCAATGTTATGATAATCCATTTTATTTAACTTTATTTATATTTTGCCAAATTTTAACCTTTCAAAACTCGACTTCTCAGGCCTACTCAACTCGGTCTAGTTGTAAATGTATGTGACTTGTAATCAAATGGTTGTGATTTCTAATTTCACTTGAGACAATAGGTAAAATAGACAGGAAAAACTTTGGCTTTGGCTGCTCTAAAAAATAATGTGTTGAGACAAAAAAAAAAGTAATAAAAAATTATAAAAAAAAAAGTGAATCAGGATTTGTTTAGAAGCATGCGGGGACTACGAGATTTGTTTCGAAACATGCTGGAGACTACGCGTTTCAGCCACGTGGCATGATATGATTTGAACACAAGCGCGTCGGCTTGAATTTCAAACACCGCGACATCGATGGGCTTGTGCTGAACAAAGGTTGAATTTGAAATTTGGAGGGGGGGAGGGGGACGATGGAATCTCTCTTTAAAGAGAGTAGGGGTGAGCAGTTTGCGGTTTCGAACCGTGAGAACTGGGGAACCGGAACCGAACCGCTAGATCCGAACTGTATTATTGTATTTCGGGTCCGGTTCCGGTTCTTAAATTTGGGTGAAAACGGTTCCCGGTTAGAACCAACGGTTCCAGTTATAGAACCGTTAGAACCGGGTTAGGTTTAAACTTTGAAGATTATATTTAAAATCCTATTTATTTAGTAGGCTTTCATACTTCCATGTACAAACGACCATCCATGTTCTCACTTTCCTGGTTACATTTAATCCCTTACAATATCATAAACGACAATCATCTTCCACGGCCCTACATCTGTTTTAAAAAATAATTGTCTTATGAAATATTTTGAGTTATTCTAATCTATTTTCAATCCCCTTCATTAAAATGTAATATGTTGATATGATAATTTTTTATTTTATGGGTTGTCTCTTATTTCTTACACCTTCTAACATTTCATATTTAGAATTTTAATTGAAAATCGGTTCTAGCAAGAACCGTTTACACAAGAACCGTTTAACTCGGTTCCGAACCGAACCGGAACCATTAAAATACGGTTCAGTTTAGGTTCTTATATTTACCATTTAACGGTTCCGGTTCCGGTTCGGTTCTCGCGGTTTTGAATCGTTGCACAGCCCTAAAAGAGAGGACATTTTGAGGATTGCCCCTTTGTATTTGTTGATTGATTAGGTATATTTTTCAACCTGATTTAAACTAATTAACATAAAAGAATCTTTGTGTATACAACACTAGGTTAAATATCCGTGTATACACGGGCTGGATAAACTATATCAACAAAGGTTCAAAACAATGTGAAATGCTTATACTAATTTGGTATTAGATAAATGAATATGAATATGTATTACAACGCTAAATACAATAAAATTTTCATAAAATAAAAAAAAATAGATGGTAAATTTTCATTAATTTTTAAAAATTTCTTCATATACAACATTTTATAGTTATCCTCTTCAATGAATATTAGAAGATTGACTCCATCTCTATTTTGATCTAAAAAGTGCGACATAAATATCTAAAAACTTTCCTTGTATATAATGCTTAAAACTTATTTAATTAACTTTTCTTACTAATAACACACGATTGTTATTAATAACATAAATCATTTAGTACTAATATCAATTTGATATAGGGATCTATATTTTTAAGAAGAATAGTGTTCAAAAAAGATTGATACAACTCATACAAATGCTTAAATAAACAGTACGCAAAGTTTAAATAAATATATTATATTATAAAGCAATATAATTAATATTTGTGTTTAACATAATTAATATATATAAGCAAAACACCAGATGCTAAGCGTTTAAAACAATGCAAGTCCAAAAAAATTGAAAAATTATTTTAAAACATAAAAAACGTTATCTTAAATATAAAAAGCAGTTTCATTTTTTCAAAGTAACAAAACATCCCAAACAACATGAAACCATTATAGGTTTAGGATAGTAGCGACCATTATATATTTTGGTTATATCTACATATACTTTTCCTGAAAGGTATTTATCTAGATTTGATGCATATGAGCATGTAAAACCATATGACCAACAATGAAAACTATTGTTAACATTTGTTTTTTTTATGTGAAATAAACCAATTTTAATAAAAAAAACATAGGATAGTAAGGTTATATAAATTTTAGTTTCTAAGCTTTTGAGTGTGTTATTATTACTATTATTTTTGGAATATAATAGAAGTTATAATTATAGTCGGAAAGTGAAAGATTTTTAAAAATCACAAATGGTTTTCAAAATTAAAGTGTTAAGTGTAGTTTATAGTTTAAATTAAAAATAAGATTAAGTATTAAATTTAAATCATTCACTTTTTAATCTGAAATTATTAAAACTATTATTTTGTATAAGTCATTAAATTGTAAGAAACAATGGAATGTCACATTAAAATTTTAAAATAAATATTGTAAAAGGATATCATTAAGAAACATTTCTTTTTAAAAAAATTAAATATTATAGGAAAAACATATTAGAATTTTGGTATTTTGATGTGATAAATGGATAAGTTATGAAAGGTTTTAAATGATTTATTTTAAAAAATAATTATGAATTAAGGATGAAAAGATAGGGGTGTCACATGACAAAATATTAAATCAATTAAGGGATGTGTGGTTGAACCATCATTTTTATTTATTATAATCAAGGGCGGATCCATGGCTTTGGCCCACCGTCCGGTTGCCGGAGTGCCATGTTTACAGGTCACCTTAGTATATAATTAGTCAATAAACAGTTAGTGCCCACCGTAAAAAATGGTCAGTGCCCACCGTGGATAATTAAAATAAAGAGATTACTGTGATTTTCCGGCCATCGTGACATACAAACCTTTGGGGATTAATGTGTAAATAAAAGGCTTTGACTTCTAGTCGCCCTACATCAAAAATTCATCCAACCACATTTAACTTACCTTGGAATTATAAATCTAATTATTTTTAATTGAATTAATAGTAAAAAAAGTATCATATAAAAGTTTTTATTGTTTTCTTATTTTACAAGTTCACAATTTTCACTTTACGTTCAATTCTGAATTATTTGATTACTATATTATTGAGTTTATTTGTCATTTTACTTGAATTTCAATATTATAGTATAACTAAATTTTTTTATTTTTTAAATACGTGTATAACTAGACCATGTTCAATTATGTGAAGATATTATTCAAGCAAAAACTATCTTGTGACTTTCCGATTAAAAGGTTTTGGTTTTGCCGCTGGTTGCCGGATTTGTCGTAATAATGATGGCGGTGCTTGGTGATTGTGTATGTAATGATTAAATACGCGTGTCCAAAATGCAACTTAATTATATATATATATATATATATATATATATATATATATATAATATTTGATTTAACGTTTAAACTTTAAAGGGTGGTGTGTAAAATAACTCATTTACACTCTCATATGCCCCGAAAGTTCATTCTGCTCTGGGCTTCCCAAATGGTTTGTCGGCCCAGTGACCCGACCCGCTTTTTACCCTATCCATTTTGTGCCTACCGTAACAAAAATTTCTGGATCCGCCACTAATTATAATAGTAGGTTCCTATACAGTGATAGATGTATAGGAAAATTTATTGGACAAATTAGTTTTAGAGGCGTTTATTTATTGCTAAAAATAATTTTTTCATTATGTTTCGAGTCGGTCGCATGATAAAATAATACACCAAATTGGTTTTCAAACAGGTACATAATAAAATCTGACGTTGTCAGTATTAGAATTCTATAGTTGGAATACAACTTAATTTAACTTCAGTTAAATGCACAACGTAAATAAATATGTTTATTTGTTTTAAATATACTTTAAAAAGTTTTTTATGGACCTTCCTAAGTCCTAACAAACTATTTTTACAATATCTTATGATCATCAAGAATGTTATCTAGTCATTTAAAAAAAAAAACTAGTTTCTTTTACCCGTGCGTTGCGCTGTGTTTGAGAGCCACATTGTAATCCAAGTCGCTGCATTATAATATATAAGTACATTATAGTTGAACAACACTTTAGTGCACAAAAGATATTACCGTCTGTTTCCTATTATACAAAACTACAAAAGAAGGTTTTTTCCGGTGTTACACCGAAGCACTTTGGCACCCCCTATATGTGAAATCATTTGTTGTGATAGTATCTTTGGGTTCGTGTTTCCATGTGTGACAACCACGTCTTTGCAACTTGTGTTCATCATCTCGATTGCATCTTCGTTGAAGAATACGACATCGGTTGTCCCTGTTTTTTTTCTTTTGTTTGTGATGGCCACGTTTACACAGCACCTTGTGGAGTCATAGTAAGGATGTTATTATTTAGTAGATTATGAGTGGAGAATGTGGGTCTATGAGTTGGTACTTGAATATTGGTTCAATGTTGTCTTAATCTTCACAGCCAAAGTAGACATGGTTATTGCGCTCTCGGTGAAGATTCTTTCAGACACAGGGCCGGCCCGACAAGCTAAGCAAGTAAAGCTAGGGCTTTAGGCCTCCAAATTTTTGAGGCCTCGTTTAAAAAATTAATAATGATAAAAATATTAATACCGTAAGATATTATATTTACTTCACAATTATGAATGTTCTGATCTTGCGTTGTGGTAGTAAGAGGTCGGCATTGGGTTTGCGAAGACCCATTCTCGAATCTCAGCAGCTTCATACCCAATTGGTTTTTGGCCCAAAAGTGTCCACCTTCATTATTGCTTCAAATTAGTTTGTTTTTTAGATCTTTTCTTTCTCTAGCAATCTAGAAATAGCATGGCTATCATTTATTTTTTTTTTAATTTTCTTTTCATGATTATCTATTTCCCAACTCCTTCCTCATGCAATTTATTTATTTTTTGTTTGTATTCTCTTAGTAATTTTCTTGCTAGCATTTGTATTATAAAGAAATAATTTTTTTGATACTTTGTACTAAGACATATTTGTATCAAAGTTATCAACCATAACTTAAAATTGGATTTTTTTAAACCAATTAGATTGTTTATAATTTATATTTTGTAGTTGGGTATAAAAAGATGGGTTTGGATTGTGTTTTATAGTTAACGAATCAATTTTTGTTAATGAATCAAAGAAATTGAATAATTTAAAAGTTAAATCGAATAAAGGCAATACAAAATGCCTCATAATTTTTATTTTGCTTTAGGTCTCCTAAATGGTTGGGCCGCAACTGTTCGAGACTTTGAGCAATGTACGTTGTACCATGTATGGTGGGCATAGATATCTTCGATATGGGCCACTCATGTGAGGTACGATTGTTGTCATTTTGAAAAGCGTATAGTTAAACAATGTAAAAGAATTTAATGATTGATCATCACTTATTTCTTTGTAGACTTCTTGTCGCTCAATTCGTGTATTGTGACTTTGCTTTCAAGCGGGCTAAGTGCCTTCAACCTTCACATTTTGCTAGCAGTTAGCATCGAACAATTAGGGTATTGTTTAATAAATTTTAGTGTATATGCATGATGAAATGTCTTGTTACCGTTTTGACAGAAATTGAGTTAGTTCTAACCATGAGTCGACTCAGATCAGTTTACCAATTTGATTTAAAGAATGTGCTTTAGCCCACATTTATGGTGCCTAAAGCCTTTTTCGATCTGAGCCAACTCAATTCCAAGGTGAACTAACTTTGTAGACGACCCAATTTTACCTGAATTGATTTTGCTAAAAAATGGCAACATTTCACATACAGAAGTTAACATTTAGAGCTGAACCACGCAAATCGTTCTTACAGTTCGAGTGGGCCTAGTACTTTCAACCTTGATATTTTGGTTGCTGAAGAAACACGAATTGACCCCGGGCAGATTACGGATAATCTGGGGGTTAAATAGATGTTTCCCACGAGGGGTTAGGTCCGACAAAGATGGTTCTTCTGATGACCTGCAAAACAAACACCGTGAGCTCGTCACTGAGAAGGGGGGGTACCTCCTTGTGACCACCCTCCGGCGTGAGAATCAGACTAGATTGCTCTTGAATATAAGTGTATATTAAGAGATTGCTAGAGAAGATAAGATAATGAGATATCAGATAATGTAAGATAATGTAATGTGCCCATACCATTTAAAGGTGTTGGGGTATTTATAGCCGAAGGTAGGTTTCCAAGAAGGTACAGTCGGCTGAATAGTATTCCTGTTCTGCCAACTGTGGGCTACGCACATGCCATGCTGGTGGTTGGTGGGTAGGCAGCGGCTGATGGTGACCAGGCCGGCTGTGTACTATTCCTGTTCCACCAACTGCAGGCTATGCTCGTCCTCCGACAGGTTGGTGAGTAGGCAGCGGCTGATAGTGACATACAGTACAAGAGCGTGCTGCTCGTCATACTGTTGTTAGTGAGCTGTCGTATCTTTGGTCAGATCTTTTGTCCATACCTCGTCATGTACAGTACAAAAGATCCTCCAGTATCGTACGGACTGGCTCATTTGGGCGGGAGTTTTCCCGGCTTTGTGCGGGAGTGTTCCCGGCTTGCTCAATCCTTCTTCAGGTGACATTACTGAATTATTTAAGAGTTAAGTGCCTTGTGCGTGTAGCCTTGCTGCGCGGGTAGCCTTCCCTGATGGCTAGTATCCGTTGCTGCGGGAACAGGCGGAGTACGTCGACCATTGGGAGGCTTTTCCTGCGGGAATAGCTTGCGTACTGCGCGTAAGGACGTCACGTCTCTGAGCATGGTGGGTCCTGCGGATCCAGTTGGTTTCTGCGCAGACGTCTCTCTTCAAGGTGAGTCTTGCGAGTTTAGCCTTTGCGCAGACGTCCCTGTTGAAGGTGAGTCTTGCGGGTTCAACTGCGCAGACGTCCCTCTTTGAGGTGAGTCTTGCGGGTCCAACTGGGCTCTGCTGGGACCTACCTCTTCAAGTCCCCCCAGTCCAATGTTATTCTCATGAATTGTTAATAAGTGAGGTGAACTTTTGGACTTAAGCAAAGGGTTTTGAAAAGGGTTTAGTTTTAAGGTTTTCCATGGGGATTCTTCCCGCGAAAGTCCTAATGTCACGTGCAGAAATTCCCGACTTTTCTGCTTGATCTTTGGTATGATGCGGGTAGGTCTGTAACCTCCTCTCAAGTCAGGAGCGTTGAGTTCCACTTGTGTAGATTCTCCATGAGGTTTTGGTAGTTTTGAACATAGTGATCAATTATGTTAAAACAACCAATTCCATCTTGGAGCTTCCAACAATCTAGTTCTCGACGTTCCCGCTATGCGGGGATGTTATTCCCGTTTCCGCAAGCATGGCCCAGAAGATCCTTCTTGGTTTCAATTCCCTGCGGAGTGCTAGGTATGTGAAGGGTTTCGCCTTGACACTGTACCCGCACTCGTCTTATAGTTACTTTACTTCCAAGGTATTCTTGGCTTCAATTCCCTGCAGGTGCTAAGTATGTGAAGGGTTTTGCCTTAACACTGTACTCGCACCTGTCTTATAGTTACTTGGTTGCCAAGGTAAGGGGTATAGTCCCGCTTACTTTTGAATCTTTTTTGAATCTTTTTGAAATTTGAAGAGTTGGTGAAAGGATAAGAACAGTCCAGACTGTTGAAACGTCGTCCGACGGTTTCTTCTGACAGTTTCAGGACGTGCAGGAAGTTATGGCGACGTGACAGTATATGGTCATTCCAGACGCTTTTTCAGGCGCGTGGGCGCGAGTTTTCGGGCGCGTGGCCGCGAAGTTTACGGCACGCGTCCTGTCAACAGTAGTTGCCAGCTTGCATATTCCACGTGTCATAGTTTCATTGCACCTGCGCTTTCCTCTCTCTTCCGCATTAAATTCATCGCATTCATTGCGATGAGTATATAAAGGGAGGAGAGGATGCATCTCAACTCACAGTTTCACCTCTCTTCTTCTTCTAAACGATTTCCGGCGAATACTCTACCTTTTCTGTCGAGCATTCTCCTGAAATCGTTCTTTACATTCAAAACATGTCTTCTCATGATCTTGAAGTTACTGCTGAAGAGTCGGACGTGTATTCCGAGAACCCGACGTCCACTTCTGATAGGGACGATAAGAGTACTGCTGGCGAGTGCCAGTGTGCTCTTCCCGTCGACCAGTATCAGTACATCGTCAGGAAGTTCATGCTCGAGCCTTTCGAGCCTGAGTTTCCTGAGCCACACCAGACGGTGTACGATGCCCCCAAGGGCAAAATAGGGGTGTATGCTGCATTCTTCATCTATGGGAATCTCAGGTTCCCATTGACGAAGTTTGTGTACCGTGTTTTGGAGAGACACGGTGTACATTTGACGGAGGTACACCCAATGGCGATCGCCAAGATTCGCCATTTTGAATGGGTGTGCCTCATTCTGGGCGTGGAGCCCCATGTCGACCGCCTGATGACCTTCTATTCCTGGAGGTGCATCAAGGGGTGGTATACCTTGGTCACTCGGATCAAGGGTTTGAAGATCTGCGCTACCGAGCGCAGTCTTCGGTCCTGGAAGCGGGAGTTCTTCTATATCTCCGCTCGCGTCATCCCGATAGCGATGACGTTCAAGAACGGGAGAGCTCTCCCGAACCTTCACGCCTCCAACTACCAGGAGGCGGAATGGTTCTCCAAGATTTCCCGCATCCAGACTCCGGTTTACCGCTTTGCGGAGTCCGGGATGGTGATGCTCGGGATGAGCCGGGTATGGAAGGATGCTGGGGCAGAGGCGCCACAGATTCCTATTGTCCTCGAATACGGTTTGAACTCTGTCCCTTATGGTATGGTTCATATCTTCTTGCTGATTTAGGGTTTTTCCGCTAAACTGCTTTTCTTTTTATTTTCAGAGGGAAACGACCTGCAATCGCTCCTGCATCCGCGGGAAGCTGATGGTCCCGCTCGGATGGGTACCCGTGCTCTTGATGAGAACGAGTTGCCCATCTTGGAGCAAACGGCGGATCGGTTTGTGGAGGTCTACCCGCCAGGCCACGAGATTTTGAGTGCCACGCGGCCAGGTAAGGAACTTTTTAACCCCCGCCCTCTCCATGCTCAAACCTCTACTGGAGTTCCTCTAATCTTGTCATCTTCTGATGAGGAATCCGCTGATGGTCCTTTTTTGGTGAGGAAGAAGAAGGCTGCTGGCGTGAAGGGCAAGGCGAAGGTTGCCTCTACTGCCGATCCGGTGAATCGGTCTGACTCAGAGACCGAAAGCGAGGAAGTGGCGGGGAACCCTGGTGGTGGTGAGACAACAGTCTCGGAGGTTGAGACAGCTGCTACTGCCGCGCGACCAAGTTCTACGACGGTGACCGGCGTGAAGAGGCCGGCTCCGTCGGGTTCGTCCCCGCCGGTCAGAACCTTCAAGTTGAAGAGAACTCGTAAGTATAAATTAATCTTACCCGCACTTTCTTTCCGCCATTGTTTTTAATATCATGTCTTCATGCAGGCGTGGATGCTACCGCATTCCAAGGTGATGCGGGGAGGAGCAGCTCTGGACCCATGACGGTAGGTTTGGTCAACCTACCCGAGGCGATGACCCAGGCTGCTGCGCCTGTTTGCAGCATTGGTTCAGTTGCTCATCCGATTGAGGCAACTGTTCCAATTGTGACGTCTCCGCCGGCTGTCAGTGCCATATTCACTGCGTCCTTCACTGAGCCGGCGGCGAGTTTTTCTGCGGGTTCCTCCGCAGCGGCGGCCACGGTTGTGAGTTCACCTCCAGTGAGTTCGCCACCGGTGGTCTCTACCGCGGCGGCTTCAACCGTGCCTCCGGCACCGGCGACTACTTCGCCCCCGGCCGGTTCAGCAGGTATGTTTGGGGTTTCTAGCCAATCTCTGCCTCCTTCCCATCTGCCTGACCTCTTGGATGGATATCCGTTAGGTTCGGGTGATGGGTTCGGCGGCTACCGGCCTGTTGTCGACCCTGCAGGTGCGTAGGGTTATTTTGGCCTATTCTTTTTTTTTTTTTTATATATATCATCTTTTCCTAACTGTTTTTTGTTTTTACAGTGTCGGATTCCAATGAAGTGTATGTTCCACGTTGGAACATCCGCCGAGGAACAACCCTTCGGATGGCTGTGGACTGCGTCGAGTGGACGCGCCACGCCGCTCCAAGTGGGGCGCTGGGGGAAGCTATGTCGAGCTACCAGGAGGGTAGGCTGACAAACGAGCTTCGAATTCTCCTTGCCCGGATGCAGCCGCGCGTCGAGCTGCTTTGTCGTGAAAACGACAAGTTAAAGGCAGCTCGTATCCAAGAAGTAGCTCAAGCGCGGGCTATCCGGGAGGTGAACAGGAGACTCTCTGCCGTCGCTGCGGAGAAGGAGAAGGCCTTCAAGGCCCTTGAGGTTGAAGTTCAGGCCCGTCTCGAGGCTCGTTCCAAAGCTACCCAAGCTGTTAATGAACAGCTTCGGTTGGCTAAGGAAACTGCACGGAACGCAACCGAGAGGGCCACCAAGGCTGAATCTGTTGTTGAGCCTCTACGCACTGAGAATGAGGAGCTCAAAGCCAAATTAGAGAGGCTCCAGCAGGCTCATGATGCCTTGGCCATGGAAGATGCCAAGAAGCTCCAAGAGATCTTGGACCAGAGGGGGGTGCTTGACCACACTGAGCGTAAGCTAAAGGGTGTCGAAGAGGCTGCAGCCAAAGATGTGTTGCTTGCCAACCTTACAAAGAACGAAGCCGAACGCGCCCGTAATGAAGCTCAAGCCGCCATCCAGGAGGCTCTGGTTACCAAGGAATGGCTTCTACGAGAAGCGTTGTCGCAGGTACGCATAGCTTCATAATATCTTTACGCTTTTCTTTGTACTTAGAAAAGGTTTTGATACTTGTATTTTTGTTTTGTAGGTTGTGCATCGGGTCTTCACGGACACATCATATGACGATGCCATTAGCGCAGCCCTCAACGCTTCTCATGAGGATGGGGAAAAGGCTGGCTTCCTGCTTGGTCTAGGGTTCGTTGAGAAGGGCATCCCGCCTTCCAACTTCCCTTTATATGATGTGGATACTGAAGCTGTATATGACCAAGCAGTGAACCAGTATGCCGCCTTCCCGAACCCGATGGTGGAGAAGGTGAACGAAGTTGCTGCTGCAGATGATGGGATAACCATTCTCAAGACCTTCCTTGAACCGCCACAGCCAACTGATGGTGCTGCGGGTACAAGTGGGTTTGGAGGGAGTGGGCCTGAAGCTTGATCTTTTAAATCCTTTCCCACTGTTAGGATAGATTTACGTCTTTGTATAGATTTATATTCTTGTAGGCGGGTAGATACCCGGCCATTCTTGTAACAGTTGAATTTTTACGGAATATAAATATTTTGTGCGGGTAGGACCGTCACTCTTGCTTTATAAACGTTATACGACTTGCTCATGCATATTATAGTTTAATCTGGCACTTGTTTTGCCGCATAAACAATATATGATTCGCTTGTGCATACTTTAGTTTAACTTAGCAATTTCTTAAGTACTTTGGATAAGTTGATCTTTCAACGTGGCAGATAATAGGTTAAAGTTTTGCTTCCTCTTTCGTAATTGTGCGGGTAAGACCGTCACTTTCACTTAGTAGGATGGCTAAACTTTACCTATATCTGACCTGCGTGGAGGTTTTCCTCATTTTTTCCTTAAGAGATTTTCTAAGTGTTTTGAATAAGTTAACCTTTCGACGCGCGGTTGCCAATAGGTTAATGTTCAGTTTCCTCTATCATGATTGTGCGGGTAAGACCGTCACTTGCATTTAGTAGGATGACCAAACTTTACCTATGACTGACCTGCGTGAAGGTTTTCCTCATCTTTTCCTTAGAAATTCTTGCCGTTTTTTGTGTTTATGCGGGTTTTGCCGCCCTTCACACGCAACGACTTCTTTTCACACTTATTTATGCGGTGAATACCGGCATATCAGTGTTTTGGATAAGTTAACCGTTCGACGCGCGGTTGTCAATAGGTTAACGTTCAGTTTCCTCTATGATGATTGTGCGGGTAGGACCGGCACTTTCATTTAGTGGGATGACCGAACTTCACCTATAACTGACCTGCGTGAAGGTTGGCCGTTTTTTGTGTTTATGCGGGTTTTGCCACCTTCCACACGCAACGGCTTATTTCCCCACTTATGTATGCGGTGAAGACCGGCATATCAGTGTGGAAAGTTCATAAGTATAAATGTAAGATTATCAGCGTCAATGTGATAAGGAGAATCATTTCCATTAGAAGTGACTCTGGGCCTTTTCCTTTACAAGTTTGGAATTGATCTACATGCACTGTGTAATTGAGCTCCCTTCCATGTTGTTTGGATGGGAGTGCCATCGAGCCGATATGCGCTTGGTTCGGAATCTCGTTGTTTACGCAGTATGTAGTCTCCAACATTGTAGCTGTAGTTTCGTGTTTTTCCCAACTGGGGTTCTACACGCGTTGGTCTGCTCAGCATCCTTTATGCCACGAGGTGTGCGAGTTCTCCATCTCTGACGAATGTCTCGATGATGTCTTTCAAGTCTATGCATTCGTCGGTGTTGTGGCCTTTTGTCCTGTGGAAGTCACAGAATTTGCTCTGATCAACGTTGTGACGCTCTCGGATTATTGGAGCCTTTGGCCATGGGAGCCTCTCGGTGTCGAAAATCTCGGTGACGCTTTTGGTGAGCGGCGTCCACCGGGGGTTCCGGTTCGACGACTGCCTGTTGTCCTTTCCGCCTAACCGAGGGTGCGAGCCGGATGAGGTGTCGAAGTTTACCCTTGACTGCCAAATACCTAGCTTCCTCTTTTTGTTTAGTCGGGCGGTAAGGACGTTATTTTCTCTTGTTTTCTGGGTGTAGAGGTTTGTGCTTTGGGGAAGATCTCTACCCAGTTGCTTTTCCGTTTCCGCGAAGCGTTTAGCTGCTGTCATGATGGCATCCCATGTGGATGGCATGCCATCTTTACCCGTTAAGGTGCGGATGAGCTCTGGGTCTTTCGCGCCCTGGATGAAAGAAGCGCGAACAAGATCTTCGCTAATACTGCCTAGACTTAGCTTCTTTGAATTGAAGCGCGTGATGAAGTCTAGTAAAGACTCATCTTCCTCTCGGATGCAGTTGAGGATTGTCCATTGCTCTTCATTGTACTTTCGTTGTTGACTGAAGTGTTGGCTGAACTTCTGTTGGAAGTCTGCCCAATCGTAGATGTGGTGGATCGGTAGACGGTCGAACCACGCTCTGGCTGCTCCAACCAACGTCATCTGGAACATATAACACCACGTGGGTTCCGTCCAGTTGCTGACGGTTGCCCCCGCTATGAATCTGTTCAAATGATCGTCTGGGTCGGATATACCATCATAGGTGCCGATGTTGGACATCTGTTTGGCACTTCTTGGGGCGATTGCTTCCGCAATGTCCCTTGAAAACTTGGAGGTTCCCGCATTTGCAGCGGTTGGTCTGAAGGTTTTAGAGAAGTCACGTGGGTTTCCACCCGCGTTTTTTGGTTTGAAGGTTTCTCCAAAATTCCTTCTTGGTTGGAAGTCCGTTTCCTTACGCTTCCCTTTCGCCTTATGGCGAGGGTTTACGTCGGTGTCGGATTCCTCCGAATCATCGTCCAAGTACTCGCACTCACTTCTCATGTTGAGCTGTTGTCGAGTGCTTCCGAATTCGTCAGCCTGTTGGAGTGAACGTAAGCGTTCATCCAACTCAGCTTGGAATTCCCTTTGACGTTTTTCCGCCCACGCTTTAACTTGTTCAAGTGTTTGGCGGGGGGGCCTCGTCTGTTGTCTTTCCACCTGGGTATCAATGAATCCCAGGGGAGGATTGTTTACTGCACTTGCCCCGGCTCGGGTAACCGGGGTAGTGTTCGTAAGATTTGTGTATTCGCCGGTGTTCCCCCCAGTAGCTGGGGTTGTGGTTACCGGGGTTTCTTGGTTACTCCCTGGCCTGGGGACCGGAGTAACGTTAACCATCTTTTCGGAGGTTTTGAAAAAACAGAGAGAATTAGTTCTAGCTTTTATGCACGGATGGCGCCAATGAAGAAATACTAATTGACCCCGGGCAGATTACGGATAATCTGGGGGTTAAATAGATGTTTCCCACGAGGGGTTAGGTCCGGCAAAGATGGTTCTTCTGATGACCTGCAAAACAAACACCGTGAGCTCGTCACTGAGAAGGGGGGGGGGGTACCTCCTTGTGACCACCCTCCGGCGTGAGAATCAGACTAGATTGCTCTTGAATATAAGTGTATATTAAGAGATTGCTAGAGAAGATAAGATAATGAGATATCAGATAATGTAAGATAATGTAATGTGTCCATACCATTCCAAGGTGTTGGAGTATTTATAGCCGAAGGTAGGTTTCCAAGAAGGTACAGCCGGCTGAATAGTATTCCTGTTCTGCCAACTGTGGGCTACGCACATGCCATGCTGGTGGTTGGTGGGTAGGCAGCGGCTGATGGTGACCAGGCCGGCTGTGTACTATTCCTGTTCCACCAACTGCAGGCTATGCACGTCCTCCGACAGGTTGGTGAGTAGGCAGCGGCTGATAGTGACATACAGTACAAGAGCGTGCTGCTCGTCATACTGTTGTCAGTGAGCTGTCGTATCTTTGGTCAGATCTTTTGTCCATACCTCGTCATGTACAGTACAAAAGATCCTCCAGTATCGTACGGACTGGCTTATTTGGGCGGGAGTTTTCCCGGCTTTGTGCGGGAGTGTTCCCGGCTTGCTCACTCCTTCTTCAGGTGACATTACAGAATTATTTAAGAGTTAAGTGCCTTGTGCGTGTAGCCTTGCTGCGCGGGTAGCCTTCCCTGATGGCTAGTATCCGTTGCTGCGGGAACAGGCGGAGTACGTCGACCATTGGGAGGCTTTTCCTGCGGGAACAGCTTGCGTACTGCGCGTAAGGACGTCACGTCTCTGAGCATGGTGGGTCCTGCGGATCCAGTTGGTTTCTGCGCAGACGTCTCTCTTCAAGGTGAGTCTTGCGAGTTTAGCCTTTGCGCAGACGTCCCTGTTGAAGGTGAGTCTTGCGGGTTCAACTGCGCAGACGTCCCTCTTTGAGGTGAGTCTTGCGGGTCCAACTGGGCTCTGCTGGGACCTACCGCTTCAAGTCCCCCAGTCCAATGTTCTTCTCATGAATTGTTAATAAGTGAGGTGAACTTTTGGACTTAAGCAAAGGGTTTTGAATAATTAAATGCCTTTTGTATGTGAAATGTGACCATATTTTGGGCTAACCGACTATTTTGACTTCAAGTCAAATTGCTCTAAACATGTGTTGACCATGATCAATATACAAACTTTTTAAAATAAAGCGCTTTAGCCTGGATTCATAATGCCAAAAACCTTTTTCGATCCGGACCAATTTGCTAAAATGTTTTTAAAGTAACTCATTCTATGGCTAACTAATTTTGTTAGATAAGTTTTTACCCTAACCTATTTTGCTAAAAACCGATTTTGATACGAACCAATGCTTGCTTCTTCGAGCATGTTACCTGGTTACACGCTCTGTTGTTTCTAAGATTGGTGGATTGATGAAAATGTCTGCTGTAGATGTTGTTTCGATTCAATAGGCTCAAATACATCATCATCATGGATTCATGGCCTTTATCATTCAAATCCTCTCAAAGTCATAATACGGAGTGATACCGTAAACGAAGACTCTTATCAACATTCAAGTGTTACCTGTACATTAGAAGTAATCAAAACACCGTAGTGATGAAAATAAATTAGAACATGATCTTTTATTAGACCTCTTATTTCACACATATCTTATGGCAACAACGTACAACAATGATCTTTTGCTAAATATGGAATTAATAAAAAGGCAAGCGTGCTCGGTAGTTTCAAACGATCGTCACAGCATAAAAAGTTTAAAGTAAATCAAAGTTACAAACTAAACCAAATGCTCAAATTGGTCTCAACCCATCGCCATAGAACGAATAAATCAAAGGTGCATAATGAACAGGCTCAAGTCCGCTGAATGGCTTCAATATGCGTTGCCATGCCAGAATTCGGAGCATCATCATAACCATAAAGCTTAATAACATGACATATTCAACAACAAACATCACCATTCGTCGGCCTGCCACCAAAAGTTATCTGGAAATCGTGTTCCCCTCTTTTGACCGCTGATAACAACAACAACCAACCATCGGAAACCCTAAGTAGACGCCCGCCACCACCAATGCATAAGATACCGTCGGAAAGGGCATGTCCACCAAGCAGACCACTTCCAAGACCACACAACTGCCACCTAGGTTTCCAAAATTGGAGCCAGCAACAGTAGTGTGATTGGGGAGCTGCCGCCGGCAATGGCTTCAAGAAATAATGGTGATCAAGGGCTATAATGGCTTCAAATGATCCATGATTCCATAAGCACCACGACCAGGTTAGGGTTTTATATCAGACCACCACAACCGCCAGTTAGGGTTTTGAAATAAAACTCGGTAATGGCAACCATCACCTCACCGTCAACTACGGTTCTAAAAAGAATCATGAAAGGCAAGTGATGAAACGACCACTACCATCACGCCACCAACACGTGGGGTTTCAAATTCTAACCCGGCAACGATAGGCGATGATGGCAACGGTGCGGTGGGGCGACAACTGGAGCCTCGTTGCCGTCATTCTGTTTTAAGCAAGGTGAAGCAGATAGTGGATTTAAGGGTCCAATAAGGACACAATACAATTCTCACTCCATGATGTACAGCTTCAATGCACCACCGACCCCCACAAATGTAGATATATAAATAACTAGATTTTATCCTCAGTATTACGGTGATTGTTTTACATTATTCGTTTTTAATATTTATATATGTATGTTTGTATTTTAATTTTATTTACTATAAGAAAGTTAATAATTAATATCCTTGAGGTTTAATGATGAAATGGTTTTACAAATAAATGAAATGTTATAATCCGGTTTAAAAGTTATCTAGGTTTGGTGATACCCGTTACCCGTTTATTTTCTTCATTATAAAATTGTTTCTTAATTATAAATAATATCTTTTTTTAAAATAAAATAGGATATTAATTTTTAGTATATTCATATTTCATAGGATTTTCATATCAAATATTTGATGGGATTATTTTTTTAATATAATGAGATGTTATAACCCGTTTAAGAGCTATCTGGGTTTGGTGAGACCCGTACCCGTGAATTCGGGTCAAATGCGTAAGAAGCCTTCATTTACAAATAAAGTAATCTGATGGCTTGAGAAAATGATTGTTTTACATTTTTCGTTTTTTAATATTTATTTTTTGGATTTTAATTTTCTTTGTTGTAAGAAAGTTAATAATATACTTAGGGTTTGATGATGAAAGAGTTTCATAAATAAATGATATGTTATAGCTCGTTTAAAAGCTATCTGGATTTGGTGACCCATGGCCTGCTTATGTTTTTTACTATAAAATTATTTATTAATTATAAATAATATCTTTTTCTTTTTAAATTGGATATTAAATTTTAGTATATTCCTATTTTGTAGGATTTTCATATCAAATAATTGGTAAGATTAATTTTTAATTTAATGAGATGTTATAACCCGTTTAAGAGCTATCTGGTTTTGGTAAGACCCATACCCATGAATTTGGGTTAAATCAATGAGAGACCTCCATTTAAAAATCAAGAAATGTGGTGACTTCCATAAAAGAGGGGAGCGACCACATCGCGACATTTTTGGGTTTTCGTTTATATATATTATATATATAAAGTTTAGGATAAAAAGCCTTTTCAAGTAGTAACACCAAATTAAAATAATGCCGTAAGTACTATCCAAAAGTAAATAAATTAAAGAAATGGCAAGTGAGTGACTTAAAGTGGTGGGTGCAGTAAGTAATTTTCAACTTAATTGGCTCGTCACGTGTTGATGACAGGGCTAAACCTATTAGGTCTATGGAATCCATTAATATTTAATGGGTTTATGGGTTCTAATTAGGGTTTTATTATATATGGTAATGTCTTGGCTAACAAGTTATGGTTAGTCTATATAAACCAAGATAGGTTAGACATTATAGATTGTGGTGTGAGATGCAATCGAGTTAGGGTTCATCCAGAGACACAACAGATGTAACCGAGTTAGGGTTCATCTAGATATAACCGAGTTAGGGTTCATCTAGATGTAACCAAGTTAGGGTTCATCAAGAGTCAAACCGAGTTAGGGTTTGAGGTATTGTAATCAGTTTTATGAGTGAGTTTTTCTTATTAATATAAACGAGAATTATTCGTTAAATTCGTGTTGATTATCGATCCGGGACATAAGTGGGGCTATATAAACCAAGATAGGTTAGACATTATAGATTATGGTGTGAGATGCAATCGAGTTAGGGTTCATCCAGAGACACACCAGATGTAACCGAGTTAGGGTTCATCTAGATATAACCGAGTTAGTGTTCATCTAGATGTAACAAAGTTAGGGTTCATCAAGAGTCAAACCGAGTTAGGGTTTGAAGTATTGTAATCAGTTTTATGAGTGAGTTTTTCTTATTAATATAAACGAGAATTATTCGTTAAATTCGTGTTGATTATCGATCCGGGACTTGAGTGAGGCTATAAATTGGGGGCAATTATTGACAAGTGGAGTTACGCCAGCAAATGGGCAAATTTTATTTTAGGAGTGGTGGTGTTGTAGCTTAAAATCCCCTCCCCCCAAGGCTTGCCATTGGTTCATTAATATAATAATAATATTCTTCCAACGGCACCCTGCGACAAATATATGCTCCCCCGGCGGTCGCCCCTGTTTTTCCCGGGGGGGGGGGGGTCGGTGTTCTCCCCATATATCGCCCCAAAATTGGGGTATTTGTCGCACCACTACACTTATACTAATGGATGTGGAGTTCGGTTGGAGACTTGTAGAATTGCATCACTTTTGAAGAAAGAAAAAAATATATAGTAATTGGACAAAACTAGCATTTTACCCGTCCGGTGAAAGGAAAAATTAATGTAGGAATGTGACGACTACATTAATTCAGGTTGCATCAATACTATAAAATCAATTTACGATCTAACATCAAATTAATCAAAAAGATTTTGTATTCTAAAACAATAACTATACGAGTTTAGCTAGCCCAAAGTCACCCACCACGGGTTGATCAACATTTTCGGGTCACATTTCTCGTGTAGATATAAGAAACCATATGCAGCACCAGCCGCAATCCTTTACGCGTGTTCCAATCTTGTGTCGGTTTACCTAAAATTTATACATTAATGTTTGAAAAGGAATCATACAAATACCATATGTTTAATCAGCCTGAACCCATTTTAGCCATAACGAATGCTATATTTTTTCAAAGTGGCCCGTTTTGATCCGAACTAAATTGCATTTTTTTAAAGTGGCTAGTTTGAACCAAACCAAATGACTTTTTTTTAAGTGGCCTGATTTAACCCGAACCAAATTGATTTCTTTATGTAGCCCATTTTGACCAGAACAAATTTTAATTTTTTAAGTGGCCTGCTTGCAAACTCATTTCACTCGAACTTGTTTTGACCTGGCACCCAATCCGACCTGCCTATTTTGACCCAAACCTATTTTTTTAAGTGGCTCTTTGACATGAACTAAATTGTTTTTTTTAAGTAGCCTGTTTTGACTTGAACTCATTTTCACTTGAACCTGTTTCGCCAAACCAAGTCCGACCCAAACTCATTTTGAAACATCACCCAACCCGACCAGCCCATTTTCACATATTAATATTTTAGTTTATAACTTTACAATAAAAAAATACAAATTTATATAAAAATTCATGGTAACTATGGAGTTTATTTTTGATAATTAGTTGAAATTGTTAGTTACTCCTCAATTCCTTTTTTGTAATTTATATTATGTCTACATTTAGAGCGCTTTACATAAAAACACATTTAAAGAATAAATAAAACAAAATTTAAAGGGGTTAAAAGGGCCAAACCTTCATATCCATCGTGGTGACCCGAATCCGACCAGTTTAGCTCAATTGTTTCACCTGCTATCGAGATGCTCTACTGTTTTGACCTTCTCTTCCCAAGTTAATGTCAACATTAAACTCTTCGGTTGCCCTACCGATTAAAACCTAAATTACATGTATTCATATGAAACAAAACATAAATCACAGCATGTGTTCACTAAATGGGTCTGCTAATATTGGGGGTACTAATCGGACCAATTATCAGGTGATTAAATCGGTATGAAGATGTTTACTTTATTACTAAATAGCATTCTAGTGGTTCAAAATTTAAGAACAATCAAAAAGGAAAAACTTACAGATAGTGACCTAACTTTCTTTATGAACAACTACTGTTAAGACTTTTAAGTTTAATAAAAAAAAATGTCAAATGCTGCCCTTCTATGCGAAAAAAGCATTCAAATTAGCATACATCAAAAAGAATTTGATAAATTAAAATTAGTATAGATAATTAATAAAACAATCATTTAAAAGATAATACATGTGATTGTTAGCAAAACCAAGTAGACTATAAAACAGTCACTAGTAACTTAGACAAAGTGTTATGGTATGACTGCAAGTTTGATTAGCATTGATAAGTCATAAGCATTTTTCTTTAAAAAAGAAGAATATACGAACATACAGGATATAAGTAAATTTGAAAAATATCTTGTTCAACATTCTCAAAAGCATTTTCAACAATTGGTTCCAAGTATGAAAGTCATTATCCATAGCAACAGCAAAAATCAAATTAATTATTTGCCAATCAGATTTAGTGCTCCAACTTTTGATTTGATCATCTGTTTGGAAAACATCATATCTCACTTTCAAAAATCCAATTCTATGGTCAAAACAATTTATAATAAAGTAGGCATACAAGTTAACAATAAATCTTCTGATTGATTTACTCGGGTATTCCTCGGAGTGCACGACAAATAGCTTCGTCTGTATTTTATATTTACCCTTTAAAAAATATGGCCAGGTAATAAATCAACCACATCCACCAAATTTATCAACTTTCCATTTTACAACTATATTCGTCTCAAAATATTCATGTCTTGTGAGTTTATAATTTTGTTTTGTGGTGAAGAGTGAGAAAAATAAAGTGAAACCTATTGTAAGGTAACTAAAAATATTCTTGCACATAGAAAAAATAATCATGCACTTGTAAGTAAAACCCAATGTAAAGTTACATCCGTTTATAGATACATTTTCTGTGCTTGTTATAAAGAAAGTTCATATGTTTGAAAACAAATATAAGGGATTCCATGCATATGAATAAACAGTAAGTGTGTGCAGGAGACCTAATTCACTGATTGAATATGTAGCAGCCATTGTAAATTTAAACAATATTCATAATCTTATTTATTTGATTATTTATTGTATATTTAAAAATGATATCAAGTAACCCGGTGCCAGTATATGGACAACTCAGTGCTAGTACACGCACTCGTAAGTAGCATTGAATGTGTGATTGGTGCCGATAATCCCACACCATGCACAATTTTTTGATGATCTTTTGTCTACTTCTTCTACTCCTCCTACTGATCATGTTCCTAATTTTCCATCTTTTGCTTCTACTCCTGCTACTGATCTAGTTCCTACTATTCCATCTCTCGCTGCTCCTATAATCCTTCTTCTAATTCTCTTCCTAATGATCAACCTGTTCGAAGATCTTCTAGAACTTCATTTCCACCCTCATACTTAGATGACTATTCTGACGCCCGACTTAAAATTTAGTCTAATCCAGTATTAATGTAATCCGTACTTACATAAATAAAATATTATAATAAATAAAAAGATAATATTTTAGTCCAAAAACACCAACATATATATAAGATATATTTATTTATGTTCAAAAAGTTAAACTTTGTTGCATAACGGACACTACGCGGAACAAACACTGACAACAACACAGATAAAGTCGAAAAGTCCAAAAGTGTTGGGAATAACCCGAAAAATTATATTATTGATAAAAATAATAAATATAAGTTGTAAACTTATTTTTAGAGGTCTCGATGTGGGAAAATTAGAAAATTAGTGAGTAAGAGCCAGTGCCTCACACCATAAGAGCCTTGAACCTAACTTTCACCAAAACATTTATATCTTTAGCTAGTATTATAAGGAATTTAAAATCGTATCCAATTATCCAATTATTATAATTTTTAAACATCGATTGATTAGCAAAAATTAGCAAAACGTAGAATAACGGGTATGATACTTGAACTATTTAAACAATATATCACAAAATCGCGTCCTCACCTAACCCTTGTTTCTCTCAACCTATTTGCCAATCATTACCTATAAAACCTACCTTAAGTGTTGATGACATGAACAAGTAACAAGTGGATTCATCTATTATTATCACCCTCCACATGATAACTCTATAAGCGAACACAACACACTAATCTTTTCTCTTTTTTTTTCTTTTATAACCATCACCACTCCGACCTTCCACTTTTCATTACTCATTTTCATTCCATTAACACACACACACTCACTTAAAGACTTATGGAAATGAAGTACTAAGATAAGTTGTAGGAGTTTTCTTTGTAAGACACTTTTAGAAAGATCCCAAGCCAAGACCCACCAAACAAATCATCATCTTCTTCATTTCTCTCATCAAGGTAAGATTTAAGATGAAAGTTAGTTCTTTTAAGATCCATTGCAAAAAGTTTGTTCTTGATGCTTATATTTCACACAAACAAGAAGAAAATACATAAAATTTGAACTTGGGTGTTGAATGTATGTGATGTGTGTGTGAGCCGTAGGAGAGAGAGAAAAAAAAGAATTAATGGTGTTTTATGTTTAGTTAAATGTTAAATTGTTAATCTTGATATTGATGATCATAATTGCTAAGATTGATGTCTTTGCCATGTAACTTGTTAAAAAATGGGTTTACAAAATTTAAAAGAAAGAATAAAGAGAGAGAGAGAAGAAGCCGTGAGGGAGAGGGAGATAATGGAGTAATGGGTATTTAAATTGGTTAATTTGGATATTTATATTTTGCTAGAGATGTTACTATTTAGTAATAAATGTTTGTTCTTGTTAATGATAATAAAATATTTGGTCTATAATTGAAGATACCCTACTTGTTAGTAAATGTTACTTGTATGCTAAGTTGTAGGATGTATGCTAGATAGGAAAATTTACATTTGAAAGTTGATTAATGCCTGATGGATTAATTTGATTTCATGACAATATGGCTAATGTAGTGACAACAAATATGCTAGGATAAATGCTAGGAAATCATACTTGATAAAATGTGCCATGAATTAAGAGAATATTTGAAAAATGTTTAGTTGTATTTATTTGGTGATGATCATGACACTATAAAATTAGATTCTGAAGATGATATAAGTGCTATTTGACATATGCTAAATGATTAGTTTGTTGCACCACACATGATGAATATAACTTAAGTTGGTTAATAATTGCTTACTTTAACTTACTTAAAAATACATAATTGTCTTAGATAATCAATTCTGGAAAATTTGGTGTTTTATAAGATTGAGGTGATCATACTTGAGGCATAATGTGTTCAACATGTTTCGTTTGGCTTAGTTTGTTAGTCAATTACCTAAGCGGTCGAAAAGTTCGACTTTTTGACGAGAACAACACATGTTTAGGAACTGTTTTAGAACAGTCCCTAACACCTAAATAATGCTATACATTACACAAAAATGGCCGAAAAATGCTCGTTTTCACGCTGTTTGTTGTACCCGATAAATTTTCGATGCCAAAAACCAATCCCGAAACAAATTTGGACTTGAGAATTTATGTCTGGCACGCAAAATGGAGAAATGGACCTAGGAGGGGCCTAAGGGGACCCCTCTAAATGGGGCGGTCGTAACTTGGAGAAACCCCCCTTGGATATATATTAAGTCATAAACTTCTAAAAGCTTCCAATTGACAAAAAAATCAAGAGTAGCTGTGATTTTGTTCTTCAAACCTCCAGCAACGAAGCAAGGTAAAAAATTCAAATTTTATAAATTTAAGTTAGTTTTAAACATGTTTAAATATATAAAATTATAGGTTGATTACCAAAAATCACTACTAACCATGTAAAAACCCTTAATATGATCCAAATGCATATTTTTGTCCAAAACATGGTTAGAAATCATAATCAATAACTTTTTCGGCCAAAAACATGGATTAAAGGGTTTTAACAACGTTTTTACGGTTCAAAAGTTCGATTTAATACCCTAGCCGAAACCCTTAGTTAAGGGGCTGCCATGTTGATGAAACTTGCTTTTTTACAATATAGGACCTGTATCTAGATTGTATAGAAGCACGAGAACCCAAAAACTTGATTAGAAAGGCGAAAACGAACCAAAATCGCAAAGGTAATACTGAATCGCTCGATTACGGGCTGTTTAGGATTCGATTGTGATGTGCATATTTTTAGGTCATGAAATTTTACATGGACATCACTGACCATATCATTGAGTCCCTGTTCAAATATGGTAATTTTTCGACCATCCGAGAATATTTGGCGAATTATTACCGAATTGGAGCGTTTATTTGGGAAAAATAGTTACAATTCTTGAAAAATTATGAAATTTTGTGGGAAACTCAGATTTGGTATATTATGATCACATATGAAATTTGGGGTCATTTTAAAAATCCTAAGTATGTTTTGTGTATTTGCGTTTATTTGAATTTTCATAGTCGTTTTTGGCTCGAAAAGGATATTTGGCAAGATTTTATAGTTTGGAATTTTTCCAGGTTGTTTTGAGATATATTATGGTCACTCATAAATTTTGACGGATTTTTCAGAAATCGTTCGGTATAAACGGACGATTTTCAGGCTAAATATAGCTGATAAAATGAATTTTTATAAATTAATAAATCAGTAAATAATTCCAGAATTATTTTTATAAAAATCTACATATTTTAATTGATAATTGACTAAATTTTCATAATTTAAGGATTAATGGATAATTAATTATGCTAATTTAAAGATTAAACAAATTCAATTCTAATAAAAACCGACGAGTTCGTGATTAACGAACCTGTTGGAATATCAGAACACCAAAAGTGATCAAAAATCATATTTTTGAATTAATTAAGTAAAAACGAACTTTTTATGAGAAACCCGGAAAATTTGAATAGATTGTGTGTGTTTTTCTCTAAATCAAACTGAATAAACGGAAACGAGCCCCAAACCGAGCCAGACCCCCAATGTGTGATCTTTCTTTATAACTTAATCAGTTTATCGACCAACACATTTACCCAAGCTTACATCCCCATAACTATTTTCTGAACGCATAAACGAACAACTTGGCCCAGTTGCAAAAACGGAGAATCTGAGCCAAGTTCGGTTTTAAGTATTAGACATTGAACAACATCACAATCTAAACCTACTGACACTTTCTGGATGTAACAGCTATACCCAGATTAGCTATACAACCCAGTATAGTATAATAATATTAAAATATTAATATTATTATAATATTCATTATAGGGACTAGTGAACGAGTCAAAACAACTGCGAACTTACACTGTACCGCTGTGCTGATTGTCTTCTAAACCGTGAGTTTCATGACCGCACTTTAAACTCTTTTTACGAACTTTGGGAGTAAAAACATGTTGATACATATCTATATACTCTGAATTGTTTGATGATGGAATTATCTAAGTGCTAACAAACAAAAGTCCCCACAAACACAATGATTAACTTCAAGCCGGTGGCTTGTGACAATCTAAATCTAAACCTACTGAAACTACTGGTTTGACAAACCCAAACGGAGCCGGAACGGTTGCCGAGACATAAAACCGTTTGCACATGACTTTAATTATACAAAACACGCTATGTAGTGTTAGACATAGCTACTCGGGGCATGTTGTGGGCGGAAAGGAGGCCATAGTGGTTGATTGAGCGTGGGAAATGGAGGCACGCAGCACGAACAGTCAAGGCTTTACTGTAGCTTAGCATAATTACATCATAAACATACAAATAAACATACTTGTGAACGGACATACATACATACTTGCGTATTTACAACTGTGATTGTTGTACGAACAACTGATTTCTTGAAACTCGTGAAACTCACCAACTATTTATAGTTAACCCGTTTTAACATGTTTTTCAGGTATACCAGACTTGGACTAGAAAGTCAATGAGCTACGTGTTTGAGTTGCGATCAATGCTGGGTGAATTGATGCAAGTGTGCTAGTAAGAAGAAAAGTCGCTTAACGGACTGGATTTAGTTTGTATCACCTAGTTGTAAACAAAGTTAGATCGATGTAAAATATTGTAAACTAGTTTGTATTGTTCTTTATAAACAATGTGGTTGATACCATAGGTGTCTGTTACATTTTCGTTTTACGCTTCCGCAAATCGCTCAACGGGGTGTGACAGAAGGTGGTATCAGAGCCATTGGTTATAAAGGATTAGGTTATCCCTTAGGGTACCTAAAATATAATCGTAGGCTCGATTAACTCTGGGAAAATAAATAATAATTTAATATTATATACTAATGGGTTCCGGGATGAACTTGTAGCACAAGTGAGTTATTGTGGTCGGAACATAATAACAGACTTGCTTGTACGAGCGAATTCGGGGAGAAATCGCGAAACATGCGGGAAGATAAAAATGGCAACATATGTGTATAAAAGGTAATGCTGAATATGTATATATATATAACACATACGTGCTTATCTGGAACAAGGTGTACGAATACGTGTACGTACTGTACTGTCGATAATATTAAGTCTTCGTTTAACGAATATTATACTTAATTATAATCCATAATAATTTAAAATTGTATTTTATTAAAAATAATATTATATTTTATCATAATTAATATTGTACCTGACCATAACAAATAAAATATTTTATTTGACCTTAAGTAATAATATTCTCTACTCTGATTCCTACTATTGCAAAATTTTATTTTTATGACAAATTGTTGAACCGAAAGATGTCGAGATCGGTAGCCTCGTATCGGATGAAGAACCGGTGTTACCTACAAGTGAGAATTTGGATAAAACTTTTTCGAGTTCAAGTTGAATCTTATTGTATGATCGAACCACAGACCGAGCGTAAATTCAAGGCCTAGAAAGGAAAAGTGGAAGGTGATCTACATACGTTAATCTCAAGGGAACACAGCACTTCTCGATTTCGGCCTAATCTTTGTCTCACATTCCAGTTTCTAGCAGCAAATGGAGCTGTTTTCTAACCATCTCTCCACTTCATTGTTTAAAAATAAACACTACTCCTAAGAAAACACCTATTAAAGAATACGGTTTATCAAATTATAAATATAATAACCATCCTATTGAATTTTCCATAACATAACAACCCGTGACCACCCACCTATAACATACACCAGCTATAAAAATAATAATTCCTTTATACCTCACCAATACCACTGACCTTAATGAACCCCCTTTAACTAATAAATTTATCAAATTATCTGTGTACGAGTATCTTCAACCACTCCTATACTGTTGCCACTCCGATTGATTTATCATAGAAGAGAAACCTCACGCTTGCGGACCAATGATGTGTCTTGGCTTGTAGAGAACATACTTACTACCAACCAATAAATCACCACTTTTAGTAGACTCAGCATGCTTGCGGGTACCGAATGACTTGATGGAAGAATATTCTATATTTACATTTAATAGCATCAAAAGGTCAAGGGGAGTATACAAATGCCTTCCTACTATAACATACTATTTAAACTCATAACGAACAAATGCCTACTTACGGGAGAGGCAGGATAAAACAACTGCCCAATGGTGGGATTATATCGGAATAATTGTTGCACTAGTTATGAACTATTCATGATAATTATAATGTGTGCTCGGATAGACAAGGATAGCATGGTACCGTTGCGTATAGTTTCGATACTCAATGCAAGCATATGGTAGTGCGCTATGTTGATATGGAGGACGATTTGGGTCTTTTATTACAAACATTAACCCTTACATGGTTAAAATTACATGGGTGACAACTTTCGATATATACATGCAAACAATGGCCTTATTGGGCAAAATATATGTACTATCCTTGGTATATGGATACAGGATTCGATGTGTTTGATACTATGTGCTATTTGAAATACTTGAGTATTAGCTAATGTAATTCCCTGAGCGATGAGTATAGGGGGAATTACTATTAAGTGAAGTACGGTCGGTTATCATTATAAGATGGCCCCGAAGACAACAAACACGTGACCTGAGGCAGTTGTGGCCAAGATGATTATTCGGTAACTGCAGATAGTAATTCTGACAATAGCAACGCGATTCGCTGCCGGCATAAATACGATAATAAATACAAATTAAATGCCAAACACTAATACGGCCACGAATATTATATCGCTACCCAATACTAATACACCTACAAATGTTATTTTCTCGATAAATACGAACATTGTCATGAATAATACTCCCCCATTGAGCACTAATGCTACTAACGATAATCATAATTTCCCCCACTAAATGCCATTGGCAATAAAATTTCTTACCGAACACGAATACCTGTCGTAACAACCGTGATCCTTCACGACGAAAATTCTTGTTTAAACGATTTAAGTCGTGCAAATATGTAAATTTTAGTGGTACTAAAGAATCAAATAAGTTAGTAAAATGGATCGAGACAATAAAGTCTGTTATCCATACCAATAGTTTCCCATTAAATTGTATTGTTAATTATGTACTATTACATTACTTGGCCACGCCCTTATATGTAGAAGATGATTGTACGAATTCGGGAACAAAAGACAATTATCCACATGACTTGGGCCAAACTTAAAACCATCATATTAAAACATTTTCGCCCAATGAAGGAAATCTATAAATTAAAACACGAACCTGAAAAATCCAAAACGAAAGGGCGGGTCAACTGGAAGGCACAAACCGTTCTGACGATCTGGTTCGACTAATGCTATGGTTAGTGGCCCAAGAAATAGGAACATTATTTTATTCAGTTAGCCACTTAACTTTTAAGAATGACACAAGCCTGTGTGGTAGCCTTTGATTTGGTCAGAAATAGTGTGTTGAGAATGCCCGTGGAAATCATCTAGTACAAAACGAACTAATCATGAAACAGGGGTACAGGAGCTACAACAATTTAAACTTGCGCACCCTACAACTCAAAATAATACGACAATCAACTTTAATTGAGAATTAAACATATACAATGAACCTTTGCCAAAGGGTATGTCAAATAAAGGCATGTCGTAAAAAACAGGAAGGTTGGATACTATGCCTGTAGGCGTGAAACCATTATGAACACTGTAAACCGACCTTTCTGACCTCACCACTCACATTTATCCCAATCGCAACCAATTCAATCACAAACTATGACAAACCCTCATGTTTACTTTGAGTGTTTGAAGTACAAAAAGCTCCAAAAGGAAATGACCCAACTTAAACCAAGAAAAAAATCGACGTCTTACTCGGATGGAGGCCACGTTTAGTGATTGGATTAGATAAAACTTGACAAGACTTAATCATGATGAAAGAATACATTCGTAAATTTTGGTTAATATGCTTCAGTCGTTCGATATAGACAAGAATAGAAGTCTTATTCCCACTAACTTATTATTCCCGAGAAATGTACTGATTAGCGAACTAATAGATTCTTGCGCTATAGACTTCGCTAACTTATTAAACTGTTTTTACGAAATTTGAGGGTGAAAAACATGTTGATACATATCTATATACTCTGAATTGTTTGATGATGGGAATTATCTAAGTGCTAACACACAAAAGTCCCCACGAACACAGTGATTAACTTCGAGTCGGTGGCTTGTGAATAGTACTATTGGTTTAACAAACAAAAACAGAGCCGATACGGTTTGCCGAGACATAAAACCGTTTGCACATAACCATAATTATACAAACACGCTATGTAGTGTTAGACATAGCTACTCGGGGCATGTTGTGGGCGGAAAGGGGGCTACAGTGGTTGATTGAGCGTGGGAAATGGAGGCACGCAGCACGAATAGTCAAGGCTTCACTGTAGCTTAGCAGAATTACATCATAAACATACATACAAACATACTTGTGAACGTACATAAATACATACTTGCGTATTTACAACTGTGATTGTTGTACGCACAACTGATTTCTTGAAACTCATGAAACTCACCAACTATTTGTAGTTGACCCGTTTTAACATGTTTTTCAGGTATACCAGACTTGGACTAGAAAGTCAATGAGCTACGTGTTTGACTTGCGATCAATGCTGGGTGAATTGATGCAAGTGTGCTAGTAAGAAGTAAAGTCGCTTAACAGGCTGGATTTAGTTTGTATCACCTATTTGTAAACAAATTTAGATCGATGTAAAATATTGTAAACTAGTTTGTATTATTCTTTATAAACAATGTGGTTGATACCAGAGGTGTCTGTTACATTTCCGTTTTACGATTTCGCAAATCGCTCAACCGGGTGTGACATTTCCGGATGTATCCCACCTATAGTCAGAGGCATAGTCTATGTAAAGCAATTCTAAACCTCTATCATCATGACGGTTGTTGTGAAGCCGGCCGGTGAGTGTAGTGTGTCTTAGTAGGATTGGAAAGTACGCTGGCTAGGTTGTCACTATCCCTGAAGGTAATAGTCTGCATATGTTCTTGGTGAACAGATAGAACTTGTACAGCTGGAATTCTGCAGTGTATTGGGAAATTAAAGATTCTCCAAGACGCTTCATGAGGACAAATAAAGCGACTGTCTACAAAGTTTTGTATCTCGTCTATGTGACAATCGTTTGTGGTGGAGGCATTGTCAGAGTTCAATGGGCTTTTGGAGATTCTATAACGTATGCGGTCATTTCCTTTTGATATATACTTGAATAAGTACTTTATCAGCATACTCCAACCGCAATACTCGACATTTATGTGAGCTTGATAATGCAAACACAGAAGCCTGTTGTAAGGAATAACAAACCGATTGTCCAATGAAATATTGTTTCGTGTTACTGTACTGCGTGCATCACGCCTCTTGTATTGTGCATAGCTATTGCTATCAAATGATGTTATAAGCTGGAAATGCTTAGGGAAATTCTTAGAGCATGATCCCTTTTTCATGCATGGCGAAGATGGTCTGGCAATACCACACGGGCCATGCATCATCAAGTCTGAAATGACTTTGTACAGCTGAGGATCAGACACGGGATCAGGAATTTCAGCGGTGATGTACTTGTCAATGTCCTCGGCATTGACTATTTTGTGAGAAGCGGCAACCCATATCAATAGGTGACAATGAGGTAGACCTCGCTTTTGGTACTCAATAGTGTACAAATCTGTGTAACAGGAAAAAAATATATACACTTAGTAAACATGATACCTCAGACGAAGCATAACGTATATTGCAATGGATATAACCTGCTATAACCTCTCCAAACGGTTTGTTACTTTTCAAAAAATTGATAAGTGAGGAAACCTTTATCTAGAAAACTCGTGCAATTATGTCCGGTCGATCATGTGCCTTGAGTGAAGGGTATTGAGACATGTATCTTTCAATTTCCGGCCATTTTACATTACATGTAAAGGTAATAAAGTATCGCGCGTTACCATGCAAGAGCATCTTGGTAATGCTTATACATGTATCGAGGACCATCTGTAAAAGACGAAGGCAATATCGTTCTCTTTCCAATGTCACGACCTTCCGTATCACCTCGTGTGACAGCGTCTTCCACACCTTGAAATAACTCTGTTCTGAACGTGTTTTGGTTAAAGCGTATATAATCAAGTCTACTTTGTTCAATAGAAACATAATCGTCAACAAAATATTGCTGAGAAAGACGGCCACCACGAAGTACTAAGGTGTACATGTTCTGGCGATCATGAAGCTGATAACTATAAAACATGTTCATAGTTAATTTTCTGTTCTTAGCCATCACATCCGTATTACACAACATCTTAGGTGACCAGCTACTTTCTCCATGGACAAACAATAAAGGGTACTAAAGTGGCATATAAAGTGGGTGCAACTTGCTTATACGTTTAGGATTTCCGCCTTTAGAACGAATGACAATGTCAAAACCATCGGACATTGGCTCATTATCAGTCACAATATCCCCCAATACAATTGTTAGATGGCTTGTCATTGCACGGGGTGTTGTGACAGTCATATAAACGTATGTAGAAGTCAGTAGCTTCACCAGACTGCATAAGATCCCTAGCAGTATGGAAAAGTTTGATCAGCTCGTTTGAGTGTTCGAGCTCTTTTAAAAGAATTGAGACAACTTCTGGACTAAGTGGTGATTGATTACTACCAGTAAAGGCATGAAATCTGTTGGAAACCTCATTTTCGGTATCGTAAACATACATTTGCAAACACCACGGCCTTTCATTCGCAGGCGGGCATAAAGAACTGATCCAGTGATGAACCTGGCCTTCAATATTAAAAACGTACGGGCCTGAACCACGGTTGAAAGAGTCATCGATCTTTGCACCAAAAGTTGTCATCGAGAACATTACGTTGCAGGCACGTATGATTGCGAGGAAATCAGGCTGTGAAAAAGTTGAAAAATTGTCGGACTATACGTCCTTACAAAGGGCAACTTAACAACACCACCTTTGCAACATTGTGTATATCTAGGATAACGAGTGACAGAAGCCGAAACACAACGTTCCTCAAACCAGAAAAATGCATTGCAGTACTCGCATACACAACTGCAGTCTCCCCTGTCCTTGTAAAGAGACGCGTCAGAAGTAGAGGCATGATAGAGAGCAGAACGACGGGTAGAGAACATGTCGGTGAAATGGTTGTTGATGTTAGATGCACACGCTTCTGACGTTAAGGAATAGTCTAGTCGTCTTCGACATCTCCTTGATGTAGACATTTCGTTAACAGGTATGAGATGTTAAAGCCAAGGAAATTGATAGGTAAGGGTCGAAAACAGTATAGAAACCGAGTAAACGGCCAGCACAAAGTTTAAAAAAGGCTAGTGAAACATGTAAATGAACCTAACAGGGAAGCATCTAGTAGTAAACAGGGAACAACACATGCAAAGGTTATCTAGTATGCAAAGACTAAAGCAGGAACGAAAGAGTTGTAGTTAATGGTTACCTCGACGAAGACGAACTCATGATGCAATCAGCTTTCCAACATGCCAACCAACTGCAATAACAAAAAATTAAAATTAAAGAAGCAATTAAAAAAAAACAAACTCTTTCTTTATATTATTCAGCTGTCAAATTTATAAATGGCAACATAGTTAGTCCATAAGTCATAACAACCTGCTGTACAAATTGCAGCAAAATGCCAAAAGTTTTCAACAGTTGACTACACAAAGAGTATGCACATCTTAGACTTAAAAGTTGATTGAATACACAGATTTAAGAAGGAAAGAAAAAAACCATTTATATTAAATACCTCCGTCTAACATCGAACATTAGACGGGGTGGATCGTGGATGTATATAAATTTCCTGTGCAAATTTTATTTATGCCATTTAGTTATTTCTTTTATTTCTCCTATGCTTTTGCTGAGATACAGTTATTTGACTGCCATTAGTCTTCTTTAGTATAATTGATATTTTACCTAATAGAACATTAGTTTGTTATTGTACAAATACTGCAGCCCAAGAAATATGGGCTGACTTGAAAGAGCGGTTCGGAAAATAAAGTGCTCCACGATCATATGAGGCGAAACAATTGCTAGCAAACACCAAACAAAATGGGGTCTCGATTTCAGCTTATTTTACCAAGCTACAGGCTCTATGGGATAAAAGCAGTTCAACCTCACCCATTTTCACATTGATTTCTACTTTTGACAAATCTGTTTAGTCGCAGACTTGAGTACCTGATTACAGTGTTATATATCTACACCAATTGTAACCGATTTCTAGCTGAAAACATTTAGTAAACTATCATTTAGTCGTTCTTAGTCATATAGTCTACTTAGTAGAACATTCATTTATTTTGCTAAAATATGTATATCGTTTTCATTGATTTGAATTTTGGATGCACTTTCACATTAATTTCCAATGTTGACATATCTGTTTGTTTAGTTATTAGTTGTTTGCAATGTTCAAAATGTACACTGACTTCTAGCAAGAAACAGTTAGTGAGCTGTCATGTAGTGTTACTTTAGCACAATTAATAGTTTGCCTAATAGATTATTGAAATTTGGGTGCATTTCGTCCTTTAGTACAATTGATTGCATACTTAATAGAATTTCATCATCCATCAAAGAAAACCTAATCGACCACATACTGTACGAAACGCAGCAAGATAGCAACAAATGACAACATAATTTACTCAATTAAGTAAGAAAGAGAACAAATAATCAGAAAGTACTCACCATAACAAAACCCCAAACCAAATGCAATTGAACCTAAAAAACCCAAATCAACAACAAATATCAACGGGGTGAAGAAAATGTAGCAGCAATTGAGGAAGATGTTACCTTATTATGCAAAAGCATAAAGAAACCTGCAACCTAAGGACCAAAAAATACCCACATGCAAATTGATAATGAAGACAGATGAAATACTGCCACGGAGCACGAAAGTGGCATCAAACAACGACTGAAAGGCACGTGTACTACCAGCTTGCAACTGAAAGGCGCTTCAAACTATTGTAACTCAAGCTTGAAATATGCTATGGGTAGAACAGTGCCAGTTTGTGTGTACCTGCCACTTTCAAATTAATAAAGATATAACTTGATTGTGATTGGCTAAATGGCGTCTGTCATCACCCGAAACGACTTAGTCAAAGTCTTCCGCTGTGTGACAACTATGTTTATAATCACTCTGATTCTTCTCACCATTGTATCCACACTGTCACTAATTCGTGTTCTTCTTCTTTATCTTGCTCTTCTTCGCATCTTCTTCTTTCCGGTCAATCTCTCACCAAAGTGATCTCTAATTTACATGAGCCTACTTTGTATAAGGAAGCTGCCGACATCCCTGAATGACAAGATGCTATGAAAGCTGAGTTTCAGGCTTTTGAAAATGCTAATACTTGGGCTGTTGTTGATCTTTCTCTTGGAAAGAAAGCTATTAAATGCAAATGTGTGTTTAAAGTTAAACACAAAGCAGATGGGAAGGTTGAGTGTTGTAAAACAAGATCAGTGGTGAGAGGTGTACTTAAAAATAGGGGATTGATTATACTGAAACTTTTTCTCCTGTTATTAAGATGACCACCATTCGAAGTCTTGTAGTTGTTGCTATGAAACGAAGTTGGTCTCTTTTCCAACTTGATGTTCAATGCTTTTCTTCATGGAAATTTAGATGATGATATCTATATGCTGTTCACGAGCCGAGCCGAACCGAGCGAAGGCTTGCTCGTTGCTTGGCTCGTTTACAACCGAACCGAACGGCTGAAATTCGAACCGAGCAAAAAACGAAACGAGCTAAAATCGAAACGAGCATTTTTCGATCGAACATCGACGATTTCGAGCATTTTTTATTTCGTTTTCACTTTAAAATTTTCAATAAGAAACAAGTTTGAAGACTGTAAATAATATATTTTGTAAACAAATTAGTAGTTTTTAGACAAATGTATAATGTGTTGTAAATTTTTAGGACAAAGAAGTTTGAAGTGAGATATAATGAACATGTAAACAAACTTTTAGTATAATGAAAACTTGAATCGAACTAATAAAACTATAAAATTGACGGAATATGAAAAATTTAACAGAGTTTAAAAAATTATATACTTATATTTTATGTGTTTTGTCTATAAATTTATATATTTGTTCGTATATAATTATATATAAAATAAATTAAAAATATTCGAGCCGAATCGAACCGAGCAGATCTTCGCTCGTTGCTTGGCCCGTTTACAAACTGAACCGAGCAGAGCGGCTCGTTTACAATCGAGCGAAAAAACGAGCGAGCATTTTCCGAACAAATTACGAGCGAGCGGTGAGCGAGTTCGAGCGTCGAGCGGTTTAGACAGCCCTAGCTACCACAACCTGGCATGCAACTCCCTAATCATCAAGTGCTTAAGCTTCAGAAATCCTTATGGGTTTGAAACAAGCTACTCAACAATTGTATGAAAATTGTCTTCCGCTTTGAAATCAAGAGGGAGGGTATGTGAGTTCTCAGAATCATAATTCTTTGTTTTCAAAATCTATGGGATCGCCAGTGGTTTATGTCGCTGTCTATGTCGACGGTATTCTAGTTCCTGGGAACAATTTGGAAGAGATAAATAATCTCAAGAATTTTGTGGGTTCTTCTTTCAAAATTAAAGATATGGAACGTCTCAATTATTTTTTGGGAATGGAGGTTCTTTACACTACAAAAGGTGTTATCATGTGCCAACGCAAGTTCGCTAAGCACATGCTTTCTGAATTTACTTCCAATCTTTATGTCACCAACTCTCCATTGCCTCATCATTTAAAACTAAAAGCTCACGAGGGACTCGTTCTTGACGAACCTTTACAATATAGGAAACTTGTTGGTAAACTTAATTACCTTCCTCACACAAGACCTGATGTTGCTTTCACTGTTCAATTTCCGAGACAATTCATGCAAGATTCGAGGATGTCTCATTGGAATGCTGCACTTCACACTTTTTCATATGTCAAAGGCACTTTATCTCAAGGATTATTCTTTAAAAAAATCCTTCATTTGCTTTACAGGCATTCTGTGATTCGGATTGGGCGGCTTGTCATAATACTCATCGATCGGTCAGTGGTTTTTATGTTTCACTTGGGGGCTCTCTGATTTCTTGGAAATCTAAGAAACAACCTATCGTTTTTTAAGCTCCGCTGAAGATGAGTACCGATCTCTTCGACGTGTGACTTCCGAACTTACATAGTTGACAAGACTTCTCTCGGAGTTCAATGTTCCTAACATTACTCCCGTCACACTTAAATGTGACAGTCAGGCTGCAATCTATATTGCAAAGAATCCTGTCTTTCATGAGCGAACTAAGCACATTGAAATCGATTTCCATTTCGTTCGCGAGAAGTTACAAGAGGGCCTCGTGACTTTGGTGCATACGAACACAATGGATCAGCTTGCTGACATGTTTACAAAGAGCTTACCAGGGCCTCATTTTCACGAGCTTCTATGTAAGCTGGGGTTTTCTCAATCTCCAACATTAAGGGGTGAACGTATATGTATATGTATAGTGTGAGCATGTATGTAGTATGAGCTTATATGTATATACATATACGATATAACATATACACCATATATGTTATACGGCCTGCATCTTACACGCCGTATAAACATATGTGCCGTGTATGTTCTTTGTATATATATATATGCTTCTATTTTTTTGTTTTGTAATAATTCATTCTAAGATAATACAATTCTCTCTCTCTCTCTCTCTCTCTCTCTCTCTCTCTCTCTGCTTCATTTCTTCTTTTATTCATGTGTCATTGTTTTTAACGATTACATAATTCGGAGATATTATTAGTTGAAAAGTAAAACGGATATTAAAAAAGGGCTGGTTTCTTGAATCACATACAATCTTCAATCTTTATCTTCAAGATTCGTTCAAATTCTTAAAGTGCATTCACTGGCGCTTAACTAAGTATCTCGTGAAGATCAAAATCCAAGATTCTGTGGGATTCAAGCAACCAACCCTTCTTTGTTTTACTTTAAACTAATAGTATCTCCGAATTATCATATATAAAGAACACACAAAAATTAAAGAGTTTAAAAAAATCAACTTATTTAGATCCAAAGCACAATTCTAAGCTTAGATTTTAGTTGATCGAAGTGAGACGGAATTAGGATAAAACTAATTTTGTTCTTCTATTTTATTGTAGGGAAATTATAAGAGACTATAACATTCTCACATATTTTATACATATTATGATTGAACCTAAAAAACTAACAGACAAATGATAAAAATCGAAGCGCAAAGTAAACGTAAAGAATGCCTAGTGCGATTTTTAAACGTTAAAAATGTAGCTTAAAACTATATATATATATATATATATATATATTATCATTTTTATGTGTGTCCATCAATGCATATTATTTGATATCTTTTGCAAGTACACAGTCTGGTCAGGGAATACTTGGAAATTACTTGCCAGGTACTCGGCCGGCCTTGACGGGGAGTGCATGAGGATTACTCGTCTAGTACTTGGCCGTCTAGCCCCATTTTTACCACACTGAAGCTTAGTTTCTTTCTAGAATAGAGCCTTCTATAAATAAATATAAAGCCGAACAAGAAGGTGGCAAAACGTAGGTTACTAAAAGTTTACTAACTTTTAAAACTTAATAATTTTGAAAATTGACGATATTCAAAATTCAATATTTTAACACTTTATTATTACCTTGAAAGTTATTTTAATCCCTGAACATTTTTTTAAGAAAATTCAAATGAAGCCCAAGTTTTCAAACTTTAAATAAAGATATTTTTTATTTTTTTTAACAACTGTAAAATTACTCCCAATGTCTGTAGTGAGTCTTTCTGAGACGGACTGTTAACTATTTATACTAATTTTTACACTCGAGGTCTGACTCATCGAAAAACACCATAAAAAAAGAAACTCACCACCATAATAAACCCTCTTTGAGTCATACTTCAAACCTAAGACCTCAATGATTCCAAGTCTTAGCTATATCACACCATGCAGTTGGATCAGAAGGTACGCTGAAATATTTTTTTTAAACTTTTAAAAGTTTGTGGGTTATAATTATCACTCGTTAAAGTCATTTACTTTTCGTTGTAGTAACTTCATACCAAAAGGTTCTCTCTAATTCGAACATATGTTAAATGAAATTTTCTAGATTAATTTATCACTTAAATCCACATTCTGCTTATTTTGGTAAAAAATACAAATATAATATAAATATTTTAACATATTAGAGTGAGAAACGACCTGAATACCATGACCCGGCCCGGTATAGATACTGGGTCGCGGTCGGATCGGTCCGCGGTCGGATCGGTGCGACAGGCTGGGCCGGGTTTCGAAATATTGCATATAATAGAACATGGTTAAATCACACAAAATAGACTCTTTATTTTAATGCAAAAGTATATATATAGATTGTTATATTCAACAAAAAAAGTTAGTATAAACGCCACTTTAATGGAAAACAATAAAAAGACTATTGTTGTCTATGTTATAGCATCAACCTATAATGACCAAGTGATTTATGTCGATGTTATCTATACCATTATACGACTATGAATCCATATCATTGAAAATAGAAAAGAAAAGAAAAAGAAAGACTATTGTTGTGATATTGTCGCTTATTAGACGCAACTCTTTTTTAGCACGTTTCGTTAGCTAACAATTTGAATTTTCACTCATTAACATTACAAAAAACATCCATATTCTTTACAGTTTTACATCACTTTTCAAAGTTTCTTAGTTCCATATGATTTCACCTATTTTTTCACAAATTTCCTTAATAAACTACTTTTTAAATTCTTACAATTTGGAATAGGAGAATGTATTTATATATTAGAAGTTTTTAAAGTATTTTTAAAAGTTTTAAACATTACATTAATTAAAAAAAATCACATAAAATAAATATTATGTACGTACAATGGCTCATGTTACGTTTAGCTATAACTTAGGACAACATTATTGATTTTTTTATTGTCGTTAAACGATTCGAATTAAAAACTATATCTTTCGATCTATTGGTTGCATTGTAACAATACAAAGAAGGTTAACTGACCAATTATAACGTTATAGGCAAATTACACATTTGTCTTGGACATGACAAATTCTTGGTTTATAACAAATGTCTTGCCTCTTAAATAATCAATGTGTTCTGGCTTAGTTGGTTGCGGAGCATATAAAAAACCCCACAGCTTAGTAACAAGATGGGTCACCTCCTAAGAAGTCTCTATCGGGACAACTAAAAACAAATTCATGTCTGGCTGTCCATCAAGGGCAACACGATCAATATTAGTGATATGAAAGACCAAATGCTACATGCACTTGTCACTTGGACTCCACATAATCACCGTTCGCTCCATCCAGAATTACGACAAATGCTTATCCATCCAAATCTAGATGACCCCTCAAATGGGTCGTACACGGCATGTCACGTTGTCCTCTACTTCTCCCCATAGAGGTTGTCATATAATTCTAGCAGGAAACCGTAATTTGATGCTTATCAAATTAGAAAGTCTTGTGTCCTTTCCTCTACAAAATTCATTTGTTTTGTTGTATTAGCAGATTGAATTTAAATAATTCAAACTAGTTCTCGATAATTTTTTAACTAATAAGTTATTCTTATATTTAATCAAGCACTTCCCCTCTTTTTTCTATATATAGCTATATATATGCACACGCACATACATAATATATATGCACACGCACATACATACGAACAAAAAAAAAGCAAAATAAATCACTCATTTCACAATCTTAAAATTTTTAAAAATATAAGATGATCGATGATATTGAAAATGTCATTAATTATGCATTTAGCCTGAAATTTAAATAACCAAAAATGAACCTACAATTCTACAAACGTGTAACTTGTAGATTGTATTACGGCAATTAACCTAAGCAGGTATAAGCAAACATTTAAAAATCAATATGTATTAATTTATTTATTATTAGTTTTAGAAAAGTACTAAGAAAAATACGACTGGGAAGAGGTGGGGTGTTTCATGGAAGGTGAGCAATAGCGACACATCCTCTGTTTTTGAAAACCGCTTTCACGTACATGGAGATTTAAAAAGTATTTGTTGACATATGAAACCATATAATTTATCAGGCTGTTATTTATAGTGTGGGTATCGAAGCCTCTCCATATTATCACGCCAGCGTCATGTGAGCACCGGGGATATTGAAGTCCCAACTTATAATACCTCTCTAAGGTGAGGGGCTTTAAACTTTTTATTTATTTATTTATTTTTGTAACAAACACAATTTAATAAAAAGTTAAATAATAATAATATAGTAATACTAAAATTAAAATTTAAATAAAAATAAACAACATATAAGTAAAAAAAATAATAAAAAAATAAATAAAAATAAAAAACATACAAATAAAAACATAAAAATAAAAAAAACATAACCAACATATAACTAATACTCGTCCTCGTCCTCGTCCTCGTCCTCGTTTGCATATTTGATTATTATCCTTACTTTTTTCCTCCAAAAATGCCCGCGTGACCGGATCTATATGCGATAGATCCTTTACGAGGAGCTTGAAATACTTTCAGCGTTGCCGCTCCAAGTGAACTTTTTTTCTTTCTTTATGCATCGCTTTGTATTCCGCATGCATCACTTTTCTTTCTTCATGTATTCTCGTGAGTTCATATTTTGAGTGTTTTTTTAGCATTGGCAATCTCATTTAATTTAAGCTCCAAGTTGTTAAAGCGCGAGCTCACTTCGGAACACGTCGAGGAAGTTGCTCTAGACGAAGATGCTCCACATCTAGCCGCCGCCTTGGCTTTATCTCTTCCTGTAGGACGTGGTAGCTCATTCGTTTAATCAAAAACAAAATCAGGATCATACTCGTTTAGATTAAATTGACAACGAACATCCGACGCGGCTTGAGACGGAGATTGATCGGCGGAAGTAGACGCTGTCATTGACCGTTTGGGCGGTCACGGTGAAGATGTCAGGACCAGATGCCACTTTGGCAAGCTCGTGCATTGTCTCCAAATTTCCAACATATTGAAATCTGCTTTATAAAGGGCCTTGTATTATTTTAAGCAACACTCCATCACGTTGACATCACTCAAGCCGCTTTTTCTATTGTTTGTAACATGGGTGTAAATGTCGGAGAAGTTCGTCATTTTTGTATGCATTGCCTTCCATCTGTTGGAGACGGAATCCTCCCCGCGGTAGAAACCTTGACCCATTATAAGAAAGAATTTAGTACATATTTCTTTCCAAAATTCAGGGATATGTTTACCGTCACTTTCGATATATATAAAAGCTTAGTATTAGTCAACAAAAAAATAAAACATGAAATATATATAAATAATTTTATAATTTACCTCAAATTGAGTCTTTGGATGAGTCGACCCACGCACGCGCTAGCGTCAATTCCTCATCCGCTTCCCACCTTTATCTTTCGGCCTTTATGGTAGTTGTTTGATCGTCGTCAGGCTTCTTTTTGTGACTTCGTTTACAATGAAATTTCGGTTTGGATACTTGGGTTTCGGGTATTTGGGTTTCGTGTGTTTGGATGCATTGCGGGTCTTTGTTTGTTGGCATAGAAAGGGTTATTAGGGTTATTGTTAGTTGAGAGCAAAGTAGCCAACCACCTTTGAGCCAGATCCCACGGGTTCGGGTTTGGGATCGGGTTCGGGTTTGAGCTTGAGCTTGAGCTTGTGTTCGAGCTGGATTTTGGTTTTAGCTCGGCTTCATGGTTGTGGAAATTTAAGAGTTGTAGAGTAAAATAATGGTGTAGTTTGAGAATTGTAGAGTAAAATAATAATGGTTTAGAGAGAGTTGTTTGAGTAAAAATGGACAATGGTTTGAATTTATATAGAAAATAGTTAAATTGTGTTTTTTAAACGATCATGTGACCGTTGAATGAGGAGGGCCCTCAAAATTAATCCAAGCGCCCCGGTCGTTCCAAGGCTGCCCCCCACCTTCGGTGCCCTTAAACCGTGCCCCTCGGCGGTGTTTTGCGCCCCAAGGGAGCCCACTATCGGGCCCATAGCGAACCATTTTACCATCTACATTATTATCATCATTATACTCAGTAAATCCCACCAACAGCAAAGCTATGATAAGATTTGAGAAGGATATGACGTATACAGTTTTACCTCTACCTCGTAGACATAGAGAGGTTGCTTCCAGTGAGACCCTCGGCTCGTAGTAGTTTTGCATCAAGCCTTAGACATAGGACACATAACACTTAACCATCGGCCGATTGGTGCATGTACCCTTGTCTTTTAACTATCAACGCCACCACACGTTGTCTGATTGATCTTTCGTCACTTTTAACATTATTTTTAAGAAATTAGTAAAATCACGTCAAAACGGGGCCCACGCATATATATATATATATATATATATATATATATGCGCAAACCGTAAAAAGGGTGGGCGTAATTTGATCATTTATGCGTTAACTGCAAGTGTTTTACGGATCTCATAGTTATTAATATTTTTCTGGTTTTGAACAAAATACGTCTAGATAAACATTATTTAGTAACGGTTTTGGCGAGCTAGGTTATTGGTTTTAATAACCACTTAATTTGAATCACGAAAGTATACATGTTATACTTTTCTTCATACACGTTCCTGGTCCCCATTTAGCAATGCCAGCTGTTCAGGGATATATTTATAAACTGACTTGTTTATATAGTGACGCTTTTGTATATATATATATATATATATATATATATATTATGCGCAAACCGTAAAAAGGGTGGGCGTAATTTGATCATTTATGCGTTAACTGCAAGTGTTTTACGGATCTCATAGTTATTAATATTTTTCTGGTTTTGAACAAAATACGTCTAGATAAACATTATTTAGTAACGGTTTTGGCGAGCTAGGTTATTGGTTTTAATAACCACTTAATTTGAATCACGAAAGTATACATGTTATACTTTTCTTCATACACGTTCCTGGTCCCCATTTAGCAATGCCAGCTGTTCAGGGATATATTTATAAACTGACTTGTTTATATAGTGACGCTTTTGTTACAAGTAGCAGAAATTGACTAGCCGCAAACATACGGAATTGTCATACTTTTTGGTGAAGAATACTTGCATTTTTTCATTATATTAATGTATGTATGTACGTACATACGTAGCGTGTGTATATATTTATATATATATATATTATGGTTGTTGGGTAAAGATCCTAAGAGAACCATTGGCAAATTGAGAACCATTTTAGACCACCAAAAAAAGCCTCTAAAAAATATTTAAAAAAATTATAAAACAAAAAAAAACAAAAATTTTAAAAATGTAAGAAAACCAAAATTCTTATATTTCATTGCGGTTTCATTTAAAAAAAACCGAATTTTTTTTTCTTTTTAATTCGTATTATACCTATACACATATTTATACTTTCATTTAATCTCTAGTTACGTAATGTACACATATGTACATTATCATTTACCTTAAATTATACATATGTGTATAGGAAGAAACATGTGTGTACATATTATACATATATGTATAATAAAAAAAACTGATTTTTTTTCTTTTTAATTCGTATTATACCTATACATATATGTATACTTTTATTTAATCTCTAGTTACGTAATGTATACATATGTACATTATCATTTACCTTAAATTATACATATGTGTATAGGAAAAAAACATGTGTGTACATATATGTACATATTATACATATATGTATAATTTAGCTAAACTGAGAATTTTTTTTTACGTTTTTTTTTATTTTTTTAGAAACCGGGATGATAATAAGAACTTTGGTTTTTTTACTTTTTTTATTTTTGTGTTTTTTTTGTTTTATGATTTTTTTTTTTTATTTTTGGGTTTTTTTGTGGTCCAAAATGGTTCTCATAGTTCTCGATTCTCAAAAAGTTCTCACATAATCCTGATCCTATGGTTGTTAATATGAATATATATATAAACTGACTTGAGAAGGGGAACGCTATTTAGTAAGGCTTTAGTGAGCTACGTTATTGGTTTAAAACTTCAAATGACCACTTAACTCGATTGAAGAAAATATATATATGTTTTACTTTTCTTCATACACGTTCTTGGTCCTTGAAGAAACACCAGATCGAACTGGATGGTCCGATCAAGTATTTCCCCAGATGTGAGTATTCTGAAATGCTATGAGAACAGATCCAAGCTAGTCCCTACAAAACAGAACACCGTTGAGTCTCGTTACGGGAAGGATAGAGTGGGGGTGTAACATCTAGGAAAAACCCATATTTATTTTTGGTTAAAATTGTCAACTTTGAAAGTTGAAGGATTAAAAATAATCTCAAAGATAAGTAAGGGGAAGAATGAGATAAATAAAAACAAAGCATTCTTATGTTAAGGAAATAAGAAAAATCCATCCCACATGGAAAGATGGAAGAAAATGGAAACATTCCCCATGGGTATAAATAAGGAATGAAGTTTTTATCCCACATGGAAACAAATAAAAAAATGGAAGCTCTTTATAAGGAAGCAAGTTTCCATAGAAATGTTTTAATGTGACTAACCACTCTCCATAGTCCTAGTGGAGGGTGCGAAGCACCCGACGCGCACGCGCACGGACTCGGACTCGGGGCGATGGGCGTAATGTGGCGTTTTGATGGCGCAATTCGCACGCTCGCATCGCCGCGAGCCGCATAAGGGCCGCTTTAGTATTTTTGGAAGATGGAAGTATGATCAAGAAGTGGCAAGTTATCAAAGACGAGGGACTAAAAATAAAAATCTGAATTCTGGAACCCATCGCGCTACGCGATGAGCCCAGCCTCAAGGCCATCGTGCTATGCGACGGCCCCTGATGACACAGCAACACGTGTCGCTACCAGGGGACACGTGGCAGACGCTAGGGCTAAGTCAGCAGCCACGCGTCGTTTCTCTGACATCGCGCTACGCGATGGCTTAAGACAATGGACCATCGCGCTACGCGATGGATCCCAAACTTGGCTATAAATAGGAGGGTTCACGGCATTCACCACACACACCTCCAATAACACATTTCACACACACTAAACTTCGGTTTGCATGCTGGTCTCGTGAACGTGCCAAGCTCCAAAGCTCTGACAGTCTAAGCTCTAGTACGCGATATAGAGTAGAGGTGCTGCTCGATCAGTCATAGGCATTTAACTCCAAACACCCGTACGAGGTAGGGGTTCTGATTAAATTATTATTTTATTGTTATAATAATAGCTTAGACCATAGTTGGGAGTATAGCCCAAACCTTGATCACTGATAAGCATAATATAACTTTTCATAAGCAAGGGTTAGAGTTAAAATATTGTTCCTTCATGATTAAGAAACGTAACCATTTACATGCAAAGGTTATAGTTAAATAGTATTTCTTACTAATTAAGAAAGATACTATTCATTCACAGGTTATAGACAAAGTAATGTTTCTTCTTGAAGAAGAAATCTGGTAAAATGTTTCTTCCTGAAGAAGAAACCTGATATATAATTAATAAATAAACAAAGGGACTAAATGCCCACATGTTTTGTACAAATAAATTATCAAGGTTACAGCTATACAAAACAGACTACGGGGTCTGAAGCTAGATCGTTGATCTAGATATTTATACAAATGTTATACTCGTACTATAGGTCCGAGATAACAGCCAATCAATCAATCTGAAAGCTGAAAACAGAAACAGGAATCAGTAACAGAAACTGATTTACAGACAGGGGTCAGTAACCGAAACTGATCAATATACAGGAATCAGTATCAGAAACTGATTACAATCATAAAAGGTGAATACGCCATAAACTTTTACAACTCTTTTAGAGTCTGAACTGTTTACATAGGATTTACGAATCCTTAAAACTTTGTGCTACAATAATGAGAAACGGGCATACTCAAATTAAGAGTAAACATGTGTCTGGATTCATACATACATGGTGACTCGGATTTCCCCGAGGCCATGCATATCATCAAACATGCCTCTGGTAGTCTACAGGATTGATCAGAGAAATGATATTATGTATATGATTAATTGTACATGTACTTAGGGTAATTGTAACCCAATTGAGTTGGGTGCCTAATGAGTATTGTCACAAAGGTATTGTTATTGTTTACACACTGGTATCATTGAGTCAGGGTCATTCACCGGCTGTGTGCTGACGTATTTTTCCCCCACATTTCAGGGAAAACTGTAAAGAATAGAACTGACAGGCAAGACTGATAGAAGATTGGAGACATAGTCATTAGAGGTGATCTGATGGCTCAGATATTTTAGTTAAATATTGTAAAGAATCATATTTTGAAATAACAGGTATTGAAATAACAAAACGGGTATTCTGACCCGACATTTTATAAATGAACATTTTATTAAAAGGCTTCCGCTCATATTTTGTCAAATATTGAAATGAGTAATTGAACTCATTATTTTATATAAATAAATATTAAAATTTTAAAGACTTCTGCTAATAACCCGCAACTCTGATATATTTTCAAAACCGGATACCAACTAACGGGCGTCACACCCAGGCCCTAAGTCGGGGTGTGACAGGGGGTGTTCCCGTAACCACCATCCGGCGTAAGAATCAGTACTATATCTTAATCGGAAATAATACGAGTACCGGTATACTGCGTAAGGCTTGAGAGTGTGAATGAATATCTTGAAGAGATGATCTTCGTATTTATAGCCGGAAGTGGAGGGAAGGTGATTGGTGGAGTTGTCACTATCGAGTTATTCCCTCTCTACCTGAATGGACACGTGTCGAGCTTTTATTGGATGTGACAGCCTGCACCCGTTTATGGTGTAGCCAGTATCTGTGCACGTCGTGGGGTGGCCATTACGTGTCCAGGTGTCTCTTTTCCATTGGTCGATGTCGCTATCAGGGGGTATTGAGGGAATCTTCTAGAAATAGTTGGTTGCAACTGCTCTTCCATATCACGTGGAAATCATGTGCGTGATGAATCCCTTATGTTGCATGTGGATTCCTTCCGCGGATGCTCGTTGGTAATCCGCGGGTTACAACTGGAGATCCGCGAAGCATGTTTTGGATTGTGGACGTCTTTGCCAATTCACGTGTTCCTCGCGCGGATGTCTCTGACAATCCGCGGGTTGGATAAGGGATCCGTGGGTGGCGGATGTCTTTTGACGATCCGTGGGTCGGATAAGGGATCCATGGGTAGCTTCGCTATCCTCCCTCTATAAGTCCCCCCAGTCCATTGTTTCTTCCGTGAATCGATGTCGCGGGTGGAATTATGGACTTTGTTGTGGCCTTTTGTCGCGGGTGCAACTATTGACCCTTTGGATTCCTGTTGCTTTTTGACTGGGGTACTGTTTTGCCATCTGAGATGTGACGTCTCCTGTCTGAGTCGTGTCAGGAGCGGTGCTCAAGGTTGGTGCACGGATTTTTAGGCGGCTGATTCAAAATTATTTTGTTTTGTCAGTTCCCGCCTAACGTTTCGACTTATGGTTGGATGGTTTCGGCGTGTGAGCTGGACCCCTCTCTCTTCGCATTAATTTCGATGTGTATATATAGGTGAGGACGTTCCACTTTCCGATAATACTTGCAAAAATTCTCCTTATATTCCTCATCTCTCTTCATCTTCTTCCTTTTGACTGTTATTATTCCGATCAACCATGGCTGGTAGTAAGATGGGAGGTCGGGTTAAAGAAAGTAAGAAAGACTCGTCGAAGGGGTTGTTGCAGAATATCTGCATCAACTGGAAACTTTCTGATTTCCAGGACATCGTCAACCTCTATGGGTTGGTGCCGGAGTGGGGACCGGAGCTTCCTTCTCCTGGTTCTACGGCTGATCAGCCGCCGGTCAGAAAAATTGCTTTGTATGGTGAGTCTTTCACCACAGGCAATTTCTGGTTGCCTATCACCAAGTATTTTTTGGTGATTTCTTGGTTGCATCTGAGATCCATATTTCCCAGTTGCATCCGTTTGTGATCATGAGGCTTCGACACTTCGAGTTCTGTTGCAGGGCCCTGGAGATAGAGCCTACGGTGGATCGCTTTCTTGCGATCTACAAAATTCAAACCCGCGGCAGCTGGTTTAATTTCGCCGTCCAGGGGAAGGCGATCGGGACTGAGCCCCCGAGGAGCGCTTATGAATGGAAGAACAAGTTTTTATGGGTCAATGCGGATGTTATTCCGCTGGCATGACCTGCAGCTAGTTGACCACCAAGTTCTCCCTTCCAGCTACCAATTCGGAAGGTCAGGAGTGGTTCCAGAAACTGACGCAGACTCCTATCCGATGGGTCTGATCCCTGAATCCGCGTTGGTTCAGGTGGGGATAAGCCGCCTGTGGCCGTATCCCGCGGAGTGACCGTACTTTTCTCGGAATGACGGACGTAAGTTCTTCCACTATTATATCTCTTGATGTTGTTCTTTGTACTCGTTTTAAACTTGTTTTCCTTGATTTCGTTACAGGGGATGGCTCGTTGTTTGAAGTTCTCATTCCGACCATCGTAGGGAATATATTTTCAGGATGCCCTTGGAGATGTATCAAGAGCCTATTCTTGATCACTTCAAGGGTAACTTCCTTTTCACTACATGCGGTCGCACGGAGCCGGTGGTCAACGAGCTCGCGGTAGCTCAAGGTGTGTACATTCTGAACCCTAAACCTCTTACCGTTATGCATCCGGACGGGACAATAGCTCTTTCTTCTAGTGACGAGTCCTGTAGTGAGGATTCGAATAGAGAGGGTTCCCCGCCCGGCACTCCGGAAAGGTTTCATGCTGGAGTTTTGCGTGCCATTGCAGATATGATTCGCCGCTGCAAGAGAACCGCGGATACCGCTGGTGTATTCGGCCTGGTGGTGAGGCTACTGTGGACACCGAGGATCCCGCTGGTGGGGAGGTAGCCAAGACTTCTGATCCCACTGGTGGAGGGGCAACTGGCGGTGCCGAGGGACCTGCTGGTGGTGAGGCAGCCAAAGGTGTCAGTGACCTTGCCAGTGGAGAGGTTACCAAAGCTGGGGGGAGGGTCCCCCCCTTAAAAAGATTAGACTGACTCGGCTTCAGGATCGTGTCAAGAGCAGGACTACTGTACGGCAACCTGCAGGTAATTGAATGCGTGTATTCATGGACTCATGTTGTAGATATCTTCTAACTTTTGTTTCTGGATCAACAGCCGCTACCATTGCTCGTCTTCCTTCTCCGCCTCCGAAAGTTTTGCAGGTGGGAGGTGGTGAGGACGTGCCTCCCAAGGATGCTGGTACGCCACCCCCCGAGGTAGTGGTGGAAACTGAGGTTATTTCCTCTAAGGATGGAACTGAGACTCCCCAGTTTCCATGGGCGAAAAGGGGGAATCCTCCAATCCTTTGTCTTAGGATCAGGGGGACTCCCTTTTTAGTCCTTCATGGAATCTTGGCCCAGACGCGCTCCTTACTGATCCGCGTGTGTGCCAAGAATTCTTTGAACATTTCCACCCACCCTCTGAGTGTAACAGGATACACTCCTAAACTCAGGATATTCTGGCACAAGCACTTAGCTATCATCTGGCTAATGTGTTGTCAACTACCCGTGAGGTATTTAAGGGTTGGGTTGTAGGGCAAACCGACCTTGAGCGCGCTGTCCACCGGATGGTCGAAGCTGAAGCAGCCAGGGACGCTACCCAGGCAGAGGCTAAGAAGAGAGAAGCTTCTCTCCTGGCTTCCCAGGAAGAGAATAAGCGTTTGAAGGAGCGGATAGCCGCTCTGGTCGAGTTTATTGCCGCCCGGGATGAGGAGGTCCGGAGGCATGCGTCCGAGGTAAAGGAAAAGGACGACTGCCTAGAAGGCGAGTTTGGAGAAGGCCTTCACTGATGCCTCGGACGAACGACACTGGCTCCTTAAATTCGGCATCCCCAAGGTAAATATTTCAATCATCTGTTCATCTTATAAGAATATCATGCTGACTTTCCCTTGGACTAGATTGTCAGGCTCATTAAGGAAGGGGCTGAGCTTGGGGATTACTTCAGCTCTTCGTGGGTGGGTCGCCAAGCTGGTTTTCAAGAAGGGTACACTATGGCTTGCGAGGGATGTCCGCCTACAGAATTTGAGCTTCAAGGCTAGGATTGTCAAAAGGAACATGACGCACGGATGGATTCTTTTGATAATCTTTCCTTTGACATCCTGAAGTATATTGAAGAGAACCGTCGCGATCCTACTGCTCTTGGTGAGCTGCGCCTTCATGTGAATAAGCTGCTCGCGGAATCTGAGGGCAAGGAGGTCCCCCGCGACGAATAGAATGATAGCATAGACTTATCAATGTAAATACCTTTCTTGTTTTGTAAACTTGTGTATAGATGAAATGAAGCTGTCCTTTTCACTTATTGTGTTGAATTTCTTGTTTTTAGCGTAATTCTTTCTGTTTATTGGGAAGGTTGTTCAGATCGCGGATGACTTCCTTGTTAATAACCTTTCCGCTTACATTTATGACTTGTCTTTATTTTGTTCTTTCTTGTAACTTGCATTCTGATAGTGTCTGACGTGTCAGCCAACTCATTTAGTTCGCCTCGTTACTGTAGAACTAACAATTCGCTGATTGTTTTGGAGGTTGACAGATGTGACAGGTCTGTACTGCGCAGAAAAAGGTCTGACAGCTGGCTTCAGCCATATTTCGGGATTTTAAATTTTTCGACTTTTGGTTTTCCCGCCTGACATGTCACGATCTGATTGATGGACTGTTGTTTGTACTGTTCCACACATTTAATGTTGCTTTTATATAAATCCGTCGATTTCGTTTCATTTCTCTCACTTTATATCAAAGAACTAAGAAAATTTTCGCCGGCGATCTTCAGGTTATCATTTTCCTCAACCTTTGAAGGTTCCTGTTATTGATTTCTAGTAACCATAGCTCGTTGCAATCAACTCTCGGCTGACCACATGATGTCGTCGATGCCTGATTACCAGACCATTGACTGTGTTACTATTGATTGGGACACAAAGGGGTTTCACGGCATCATCAATGCTTATGGCATTGCTCCGGAATGGGAGCCAGAATTTCCGGCCTCTACTGTCCGGAAGTTGTCTCCCACGGAATCACTGCCCTTGCCTCCGCCCATTGCTCGTGATACTGAAGAATTAACTGGGCGGATCTCAGTGCCTCCCTCGCCTCCTCCTTCCTCGGATAGGGAGGAAGGGGGCCATACTTTGCAGGGGGGCTGTCTCCCAGCACGTTCCTGAGTGGAATCTGACTACCTCCTCCCTATTCTCTGACGGGGAGGTTTGTTTTGATTTCCTACACGAGGGTGTGCTCCCTGCGGAACATGAGTACCAGCGGACCGGTCCCGGGTATCTGTTGGCAATTCGTATATATATCATCTGGCCAACCTGGTTTCCATAACCCAAGAGATATACCAGGATTGGAACTACATGGGGCGAAATTGGGGTTCTCAGGAGAACATGTTGGTGGAGCTCCGGACAGAAAGGGGAAAATATCGTCTCGCGGCTAACACCGAAAGGTGGAAGTTGAGAGATTCTGAACGGGCTCTCCAACAGGAGAGGCAGCTGCTGCTAAGGAGTGGGAGGAGGGGTGTCGGCGACATAATGCTGCACTTGAGACCGCGCGCGCTCTAATCTGTGCCCGCGAGGCTGAGCTTGCTAAGGCAGAGGAAGCCAAGCATGATGTTGAAGCTCGCCTTGCAACTCAGGAAGAGACTCTCAGCACTCTTCGTGCTGCCACTACTGAAAAGGATCGACTGATTGAAGACCTGATCCGGGAAAACACCAAGTTTGTTGGTGAGCAGGGCGCCTTGAAGGTACGTGCTGAGGAAGCTTCTTCTGACCGGGCTTGGTTGATGGGGGAAGGTCTTCCCAAGGTATGGGTTTCTTTATCTTTTTCCAGGACTTGTAAACTTATTTGTTGACGTTTGAATGATTTCTGTAGGTTGTCTCCCATGTTCATAAAGGAGATAGATTAGGAAACTGCCTTGCTGATCTTCTTTATGCATCAAGTGATTCGGGGCGTAAGGCAGGTTTGCGGGAGGAGATAACCTTTGCTCGGGAAGGGCGCCCCTTAGAGGAGTTTGACCTTCATGGAGTGGATGTGGATGGAAAGTATGATGCGCAAATGGACGCTTTGACCAATTGCATTTTCCATCAAGGATGTCATCCGATATTTTGCTAAAGCATCAAATGGCGTTCAAAAACTCTGTAACTATCTTTGTAAAGAATAATTTCGTTGTATATTTTTTCTTCTTGTTCCTGTAATCCCTTTTTTGAATGTATATATGACATGGATTTTATATTTTGTCTTGTACGATTACAATATAAATGCGTGTGAGCTAAATCCGTCATGTATCCAAAATATAGGGTTAGGATAAGTATTGGCACGCAGGCCTATCCGTACAAGAACTAAAATTCTAAAAAATTTTAAATTGGATAATTACGCAGCTATATTCGTATTAGCATCAGTTCAAAATAACGAAATCTGGTACGCAGACCGAAATAGCAGGCACGCAGGCCAGTAAAGAGGCGTGCAGGCCTGAAAGAAAAATTCATATTTCTAAATATAGCACCTTTGCAGTTGTGCGACGTTCCAAGTCCTGGGTACAGAAGTACCATCCAATTTTTTCAGCTTGTATGCACCCTTTCCAAGTATTTCATCGATTTCGTATCGGCCTTCCCAAGTTGGTGCTAGCTTTCTTGGAAATTCGGCGTTTGATGCTTCGTTGTTGCGGAAGACATAGTCTTCTTTGAGGAATTCACAGATTTTCACCCGCGAGTCATAATACTTATGTAATTGGCTTTTATATTTGCTTTCGCGTATGGCCGCCAACTCGCATCTTTCCTCTAGGAGGTCTAGGTTTAGTCTGAGTTCTCTTTCATTGTCTTCAGATGGGAGTCCAATCTCGGTCGAAATCATTGCTTTCGCCGTAAGTCAAGCTGAATGGCGTCTCTGAGTTGCTTGTCTTTTTACTGGTGCGGTGTGCCCATAACACATGGGGCAATTCGTCGACCCATCCTGTTCGTTTTGTTCCCAGTCTGGCTTTAATTCCCTTTTTGATGCTACGGTTGGCTCGTTCGACTTGCCCATTAGCTTGCGGGTGAGCAACTGATGTGAACATTTGCTTTATTTGCAACTCAGATAACCATTCCTGGAGGTTGTTGTCTGTGAACTGAGTACCGTTATGGCTGACTAGAGTCTGGGGGAGGCCGAAATGACAGATAATATATTCCCATAGGAATTTCTTCACATTCGTTGCCGTTATATGGGCCAATGGTTTCGCCTCCACCCACTTTGTGAAATAGTCTATGGCGACTAACAAGAACTTCACACGCCCGAGGGCCTCGGGGAATGGTCCCAGATGTCTTAGGCCCACTTATGGAAAGGCCATGCTACAGTGACTAGGACTAGGTCATTCTGAGGACGCAGTGTCCGGGGTGCGTGTCTTTGGCAAGCATCACATTTCTGGATCTCTTTGAGGGCGTCCATGTGCATACCCGGCCAATAATATCCCGCGTTCATTATTTTTGCTACCACCATCCTTGGTCCCGCGTGCAACCCGTAGATGCCTTCGTGGATTTCTTGGATTACATAATTGGCATTGTCGGCATCTACACACCTGAGTAACGGACCAAGGAAGGACTTACGGAAGTGGACGTCGCCGTGAAGTTAATAGCATAACGCTTTGTGGCGGACCTTTCTTGCTTCTACTTTGTCTTCCGGTAGGGTGCCGGATAACAAGTACTCGATCAGGGGCGTCATCCACGAAACTGTGCTAGTTTGGATTACCATTACTTGGTGTTGAGGTACGAATGGGCTGTCCAAGATCTCAATCCTCACATCTCTGCACTGGTGGATGCCAACTTGCTTAACGCATCCGCGGGCTGATTCTCACTCCTCTTGATGTGGACCACTCTGCATGTAGTGAACTGTTGCATGAGGTCTTTAGCTTGGGACAAATATGAGGCCATAACGTCGTTATTAGCCTCAGAAGTCTCTGAAACCTGCCCCTCTATAAGCATGGAATCGAAGTCCATTGTTGACTTTCGTCGGAGGGGGTCGAGGGTTGCTGCTCGAACAAGCATTCTTGGAATTTTCCAGTTGGTACTTCTGTGACGGAGTCTGATAAGACCTGACCTTTGATTGCGGGCCTGGGTTTATACTCGATTGAGTGTTCACTTAGTTCAATTGCCCACTTGGCAAGTCTTCGGGACAACTCGAGCTTGGTCAGCACGTTCTTCAAATTATAATCAGTTAACACATGTATCGGGTGACATTGGAAGTACCTTTTTAACCTCCGCGCCACGTATACTAGTGCCAGAACAAGTTTTTCGAGCATCGAGTACCGAGTTTCGGCATTTGCTAGTGTTCTGCTTATGTAGTATATTGGCGTTGGACGGTCTTTCGATCCATTAGGAGGACTGCCTCGATTACATTATCAGAAATGGATAAGTATAATGTGAGGTGCTCTCCATCCCGAGGTGCAGTCAGTGTAGGAAGCTCCATTAGGCACCTTTTTACTTCAAGGAAGGCTTATTCTGCTTCTGGTGTCCATTTGAAATGTACCTTCTTCAGGCAATTCCGCAGTGTGGACACGAAGGGGTAGGATTTGGCTGCGTGGTTTGCAAAGAATCTATTCAAGGCAACCAACCTTCCGTTCAATGTCTGGACTTCTTTCAACGAGGATGGGGAAGGCATCCGAGCAATAGCTTGCACCTTTTCTGGATTTTCTTTGAATCCTTCCCCGGTTACGATTACTCCGAGAAATTTACCCTCCTCCATGCCAAAGGAGCATTTCGAAGGATCTTCTTCCACACTCTTGATGACCAGGTCGTCCATATACATTTCCAAATTCTTCCCGATCTGATTGTCCATTAGATGCTGATACGTGGCACCCGCGTTCTTTAGACCAAACGGCATCATTTTGTAACAAAATGTGCCTTGGTCTGTATGGAGAGCAGTTTTATCTTTGTCGCGGGCTGCCATCCGTATCTGGTGGTACCTGTAAGTCCCGAATCTGGATCACTACAATTATGATATCAACAATCTAGGTGTTGGTGCGGAATTCCAACACTAGATGATTCAATGACACAAACAAAACACAAACACGTCGAACACAAGAATGGCTTCAAAACACACGTTAATATTAATGTCGGGTGCTTAAGCACTAGCAATACAATACTCGTCTAAGATAACCTTTAGACGGCTAATAACCACGTGAACGAATAACCCTTTAAACCCTATACAAGATATCTATATATATAGGGAACTAACATACTAGCCCAACAAAAGCCCAAAGCCCGCCGAGAACCACTAAAGTTCTCGGCTTACATAATATAACCTATCTAAGCCCAACCTACAAGCATAAACCACAAATATAGCCCGACATTCTCTCTCTTGGTTTATTGCTTGATCAAAACTGCTTTGGCGTTAGATAATCATCGTCCAACAATACTTTTATTTAGGCCATTCGGTGTATATACTGTGGCTTCGAAATAGACACTTGGAGGTTTAGTGTCATTTTTAGCGCCTTAATTTAAAAGCCTGGCTGGCAGTCCGACACAGGTCATGCTACTTTCCATATGAAATAGATAAACATTATGTTCGTCATCATGGATAGCAACGAATATTAGACTTGATTGACTCAGAAAAGTCAAGCACGATGTATCTTTGGTAGGACCAACGAATCCTCTGTCAAGGTTTGATCGAGAATGCTTTAACAACTCTTCAAAACAAAGATCGCTCTGATTGACCATAAGAATCTGGTCAGTCCATGCCGAAAACCTCAGAGCACTGTTCATCATCTTCAACATGCCACCGATCATCATTAATAACCAAACCTGCAACTACAACCAATGACTAAAACCAACTATCAGTAACTTCAACATAAATCAAACAGACCGTTTAAATGATAAATTAAAACAGAATAATCTCTAACAATCTCTCAACCATACTAGAGTTCCTTACCTATTTAAGGAAATTTTCTTGAGAATCTCAAGGAGACAAGAAAAGAAGTAAGACAGTGAGATAGGTGAAAGATTTGATGGTTAGAGTGAGAGAAGATTTTGGAAGACACGAGAAGTTGTATTTTTCAAGATTAGTGAGTGCCTTTATAGACTACCTGGTCACATCAAACCAGACCGAGAACAAAGATTTGCCGAAAACATGTGACTGAGAACTGTTCACTGACGGCAGAGAACTCTCAAATCTGGCCGAGAACAAGAAGCAGCTGAGAATATCGTTATCACAAGCAACCGAGAACTCATAAATCATGTTTAACTGAGAACCCTAACCGAGAACGATTTCTCTTTAAAAATATCTCAGTGCACTTTGAAAAGTATCCCAACTTATGTGAAAAACGATCTCTTAAAAGCTTTGTTTAGACATGAGTAAATACGAGGCAAACATAAAATAAATGAAAGTAAATGAAAATAGAAAAATAAAAAATAAAAAAATAAAACTAAACTAAAACAAAATTTATCTATCCAGTCTTTAGAAAATCAACATATATTGGGATCAAATTTTAGCTATTTAAAAACGAACCCCCTTTTTATGAAAACATCCGAACATGAAATCATATTGATTAAGGCACTTTCACAATGATTCATTTTCAGCATTATTGTGACATATTGAAAAGGTTGATAGCGGGTAATTTTCATGTTTTTCATTGCGATAGTGATAAGATTAGATTCGATTAGGTATAAGACTTACATGGACATCACTTATGGACCTCTGATGCCCCTTATCTATTCTCAAGGCTTATTTGGCTTTCCCTAGATCACCCCAATTTGACTCCAACCCCCTAGTACTTGATCAAAATATTTTTCTCTATACAAAATGATTATTAAGCTTTAAGGTTGAACGTTGGACTTACATGCCATCCGGACTTACTAGCCTTACATTCAGGGTGTTTAGGACATATTTGGATGCCCACCCCTGTAGTTCCCTGAGACCCCTTTAAGCTTTTAGAAAACAATTTAATGATAAATTAAATAATAATTTTTTTTTTACGAAATATAACCTTTTTGGTGATCAAGATACTAACGGGCTCGTGTATGACTGGGTAATTGCTTTTTTGCCTATCATTGGGAGAGATGTGTCTAGGGACATGCATAAATTTTCAAAATGACTCTCCACACTAAGTTTAGCAGATTTAGTTTGTATCACTTCAACTTTTACGTATCATGAAAAGCTTCCACACACATCAATAACTAATCAAAAGCCTTTTTAGCCTAATAACTTCACACGTTAGGCACTCAAAATCAATTTATCTATCATTTCTCAAAGGTTGGATCAATTTTTCATTTGAAAAACTTTAAGCTATCTGAAAAGCTTTCAGCTAAATAATAATATCATTTCCCAGATGATATTCCAAAGACGATTTAAAACTAATCACCCCAGCTGCCTTCAGTTTTCAGGTGAATGGATATCCTATGTGTCTACATGTAGACAATAGGACCAAACACATAATAAAATGTTTCCATCAAACTTTAAGTGGCCGACATGATTTTCAGTGAAAGAACTTAAACTGATAGTTAAACCAAAAATTAATTTTTATGTATGTTCAGTTGCCCCGGTCACTTTCAGTCCTAAGGTTAATGGCTATCCCGTGAGTCAAGAATTGATGACAGGACCAAACATATGAAATATGTCCGTTGAACTTGAGTAACCGGCATGATTTTAAGCAAGAGAACAAAAATTTTAAACTTTTTTTTTCTCCCCCTAAATTTGTACAGAAATTTTGACAAACAAAAAAAATTTATGTACACAATTTACACCTCAAAAATACTCAGTCTTCAAAACGCAGAATCTTGAGAAACCCTACAAGCACACTGAATCTGGCTGTTCCGACCGGCTTCGTAAATAGGTCCGCCACATTATTATCAGTGTGGACCTGTTCAAGATGAATTAGCTTCCGGTCGTAACAGTCACGGATAAAATGAATTTTAATGTCAATGTGCTTGGTTTTAGAATGCTGAACAGGATTCTTAACAATTGCAATGGCAGCATCATTATCACAAAAAATGGGTGTATCAAGAAATTCCAAACCGTAATCCAGCAGTTGATTTTGCATCCAGATAACCTGAGAGCAGCAGGCTGATGCAGCAACATACTCCGCTTCAGAAGTCTAGGTTGACACCGTCTGTTGTTTCTTACACTGCCATGAAATGAGTCGATCCCCTAAGAACTGGCATCCGGCAGATGTAGATTTCCTATGAATATCATTTCCACCATAATTGCTATCAGCAAAGACATAAAGATCAAATTCTGAGTGTTTAGGATACCAAAGACCTAACTTCGGTAGTCCCTTCAGATATCTAAAAATACGTTTGACAACAATTAAATGAGAGAGTTTAGGATTAGCCTGAAAACGAGCACACTGACAGACTGCAAACATAATATCGGGTCGGCTGGTGGTGAGGTACATTAGAGACCCGATCATTGATCGATAGTATGTTTGATCTACGGAACTCCCTTCCGGATCAGATGACAGTAAAGGCCTTTCCACCATTGGAGTGTTAGCACTCTTGGAGTCTTGAAACTCAAACTTTGCGAGCATATCCTCAACATACTTTCCTTGATGCAGCAAAATTCCCGCGGAACTTTGGCGAACCTGTAACCCCAAAAATGTTGTCATCTCACCCAACGAACTCATCTCAAATCTTTTCTTCATAACTTCTTCAAATTCTGCACACAATTTAGCACTGGTGGATCCAAAAATAATGTCGTCTACATAGATCTGGACTAAAATCAAATCTATTCCGACAGATTTGCGGAACAAGGTTTGATCAATAGTTCCTCGCATGTAGCCATGATCTAGAAGATGCGCTGTCAATGTAGCATACCATGCTCGAGGAGCCTGATGGAGCCTATACAATGCCTTGTCTAATTTGTAAACATGATTTGGCTTCTTTGAATCAATAAAACCCGGTGGCTGATCCACATATATCTCTTCCTTTACCTCGCCATACAGAAAAGCAGTCTTAACGTCCATTTGATACACAGTGAACCCCATAAATGAAGCGAAGGCCAGAAAAATTCTAATGGCTTCAAGTCTAGCCACCGGAGCATAAACCTCAGTGTAATCCAACCCTTCAACTTGACGAAAACCACGAACTACTAATCGAGCCTTGTTTCGAACAATAACCCCGGTGTCATCTTGCTTGTTCCGGAACACCCATCTCGTATCGAGTGCTTTCTTTCCCTCCGGTAACTCAACCAATTTCCAAACTTTCAACTTGTCAAACTGATTTAACTCTTCATGCATAGCATCTACCCAACTGGGTTCCTGGAGGGCCATGTCGACTGTCTTTGGCTCAATCTGAGATATGAAACAGGAAAACAAACTATTTATATTGCCAGTCTGACTTCTGGTGGAGATGCCCATTTCAAGAGATCCTATGACGTTCTCAGTTGGATGATCTTTCTGAATTCTTGAAGGAAGTAATTGATCGGACACATCACCGGTAAAATTAAAGTTTGACAAAGTCACGTCAATATCAGCAAGAGGGTTCTTCCATCCGGAGGTCACTGTACTATGTGAGTACGAAGTGCTGGCGACATATTCATTCGGAATGACATCGGGAAATAGTGTGCTCCCGAAAATATGACGAATATGACTCTCCCCCTCAACTGTCACGGTATCTTTAGGCTGACTTGGCGAACATTCATTTTCCGGAACTGCTATCGGCTGAGAGACAGATGTGGGTTTGTTGTCAATAACTGGGTCTGGGATGTCGTCATCCAGAAGTGGAGAGATGTGGGATATTGCATGTGAGTCATCTTTCTCAGCATCCGTTGTAGTGCTGCCAGAAGGTTCTGTATTAATGACCGGAAATACATTGAACGGTTTAAAGAGTTCATTATAATCGAATAACTAGTCCGGACCAACACGAGCATCAGTCTCGTTTTCTTCCAACCAACGAACATCATACGATTCTAGAATCAGTTTGGTAGACTTGTTGTAGACCCTGTAGGCAGTATGGCCCGCATAACCAACAAAGTAGCAATCATCAGCTTTGGCCCCAAATTTCGTAGTAGAATCGAGGTTCAGTAGAGTGCATGGGAACCAAAAGCCTTAAAGTGCGCGACAGTAGGCTTATGTCCATAGACAATCTCATAAGGAGTCTTCATTTGTGATTTGTTGATTATCACCCGATTCTGAACATAACAGGACGTATTAATAGCTTCTGCCCAGAAAAATAATGGCAGTTTAGAATCACACAGTATGGTCCTTGCCGCCTCGATAAGAGTCCTGTTTCTCCTTTCAGCCACACCATTCTGTTGAGGAGTCCGAGCTGAACTGTACTGATGAAGCACTCCCCTCTCAGAACAAAAATGATTCAAGTATGCATTCTTTAATTCCGTACCATTGTCACAACGAGGTTGACCAAAAACACCTTCAGTCAGCAGAGAACACATCTATTGACCGAGAACAATGATTATTGACCGAAAACTCAAGTCAACCGAGAACTGCCCTAGCCGAAAACTGGTAGTAGCCGATAACTAAGTGTAACCGAGAATTTACTTTGGCCGTAAACTAGTTGTTTGCCGGTAACTGTTGTGGCCGAGTACTAGTTGTAGCCGAGAACACTGATTCTCACCAAAAATGAATCTGAAGCGTAACAAACTTCCGAGAAAGTTGGGATTTTGATTTGTTTCCAAACCAAACCAATCTTTTCCCAAAAGTGATTCTCCTTCTTCTCCGATCACTTGTTCACCAAAAATACAAGCAAACCACACTGGAAAATCAAACTACAGCCACCAAAAATCAAAATCTTGAATCCTTGATATCACAATAACGAGCCTGAAAAGGTCTAAGGCTCTGATACCAATTGTAAGTCCCGAATCTGGATCACTACAATTATGATATCAACAATCTAGGTGTTGGTGCCGAATTCCAACACTAGATGATTCAATGACACAAACAAAACACAAACACGTCGAACACAAGAATGGCTTCAAAACACACGTTAATATTAATGTCGGGTGCTTATGCACTAGCAATACAATACTCGTCTAAGATAACCTTTAGACGGCTAATAACCACGTGAACGAACAACCCTTTAAACCCTATACAAGATATCTATATATATAGGGAACTAACATTCTAGCCCAACAAAAGCCCAAAGCCCGCCGAGAACCACTAAAGTTCTTGGCTTACATAATATACCCTATCTAAGCCCAACCTACAAGCAAAAACCACAAATATAGCCCAACAGTAACCTTTGTAAGCGTTTAGGAAACATTTGAACTTGAAGGGCGCGACCGCGTCGACTTTGAGGTCGATTTCTTGAAGTGGGTAACAATCTTTTTGACACGCTTTGTTCAAGTCCTTGAAGTTGGTACACATCCGCCATGAACCGTTACTCTTAGGAACCATCACGGGGTTCGCAACCAAGGTTTGATACTGAATTTTGGGGAAGATTCATGCATGTAGCAAATCCTGCACTTGCTCATTCATGGCTTTTGTCTGTTCAGGCCCCATTTTCCTCCTTTTCTGAACAGTCGGTGTGTACGCCGGATTGACCCGCAGCCGATGTTCTGAAATTTCCCGCGGGACACCTGTCATATCTGAAGGCTTCCAGGCAAAGATATTCGCGTTCTTGATTAGCAACTTTTTCAGAAAGACGCACACTGTTTCTGAGATAGTTGCCCCGATTGTGACAGTTTGTTCCGGGTATTCCGGATTGACAACACATTTCTTAGGCTCTGTCCGTAGTGCCTTCTTGGGTACCTTCGCAGGCTTCGATCCTTCTGTTGCATAGCAATGTTTGTTGACCCGGATAATTGCTATCCCTGTTCGCATGGGAACTCCCACTGCACCGTGTGCCGTGGAAGGGTTGGCGTTGAAGTCACCAATTGCCTCCCGCCCTAAGATTATGTCATGTTTGGATCTTGCGGGTAGGATGAGGAACTAAACATCCTCTGTCCTCATATGGATTCCGTCACTTAGCGTAATTGGAAATGTTATGACCCCCTTGGGGTGCATAACTTCATACCCAAATCCGGAGACTAGAGCATGCACAGGCTTCAGCTTTGCTTTATCTTCATCGTCTAGCTGCTCGAAATATTATTCGTACATTATGTCGGATGTGCTTCCCATGTCGAAGAACACACACTGCGACCGGTAATGACAGAACAAGGCTGTGACAATTAGAGGCTGCTTCATACATGGGCCTCCCTTCATTCTTGGAAAAATTACAGGCTCACTTTTCCACTTATCTTCATCCGCCTCCATCCGCTTAAACTTCTGATTGGCCCCCCGTGGATCATGTGAACGTTCAAATCTTTGATCTGCTTTCGCGGGGGACCTTTGTCTACGGGAGTTTTGTTCTTCAGTGGACCCTGTCGCACGTTTTTGAGCAGATGGTCAAGTTTTCCGGACTTTATGGCGGACTCGATCTCATTCTTCAAGCTTATGCACTCATTTGTGTCATGTCCGATATCGTCGTGGAACATGCAGTGCTTGTTCGGATTCAGGTTCACTCGCTTGATCAGCAGTTGAGGTTTCCTGAATTCGATGTTTTCCGTTGTCAGGATTTCGGATGGAGTTTTCTTCAGGGGGGTCCAATGTTGCCGGTCAGATTTTCCCGCTGTTCTATCTTTCTGCTTCTGCCGGATCAGTGATCTGGCATCAAACTGCTTGGAAGAGCTTTCCGAGGGTTGAATTCTTGACCAGATTGAACCCCTCTCTTCCTTTTTCGACTGAGTAGTCCGAGGTTCAGTTTTTGTATGTTGCTTGGGCGCCTCTCGCCCTAACAATTTTTCTGTGGCTGCAAAGACCTTGGCCGCGGACATGATTCCGTCCCAAGTCTGAGCCATGCCATCCCGGCCTGCCAGACATCTGACCATCTCTAGGATCTTTGCATTTACTCGGAACGCTCCTCTTAACATGTCTTCACTGAATCCGCCAATATTCAAGCTTTCGTTGTTGAATCTGGTGATAAAGCTTTCCAGTGATTTATTGTCTCGGCGGACAACACTCAGGATCTCTGACGGATCTCGAGTGTGCTTACGCTGCTGACTGAAATGCTGTGAAAATTTTGCTACCAAGTCGTCCCAGCTTTTGATTTGACCGTCAGGTAGCTTCTGAAACCACTCTCTGGCTGCCCTTGTTAGTGTCAATGCGAACATGTGGCACCAATAGGGTAGCGTCCATCCGCTTACACCGCCAACTGCTGTGTGTAAGTGCATGGATTTGGTGTCCGCAGCTGTTCGAATAGGCTAGGGGTAGTTTAGTCTTTACACAATAATGCATAAAGGCTTATTCGTTAAGAATGTTTAGCGAATGAGGCCTCATTCGTTAGAGACTAGGCTATTCGTTAATGTAAGAGCCCAATCGTTACTACAGTGTAACGAATGGAGGCTGATTCGGTAAGGTATACCCATTCGCTAAGGGTGTTTAGCGAATGGGGCTATGGAATGACTTATCCGTTAATGTAGTTAACGAATGAGAGGTCTCATTCGTTACTACAATATAACGAATGAGTCCATGCCTATATATAAGGCCTTCCATAGCGAAACTGCACAAGAGATCTGTGCCATATTTATGTATTGTAACGTTATGCTGCCGGATTCTCTCCAGGCTTAATGTATTGATCTCCATTAACGTATTGAATGAACACGACTTAACGTATCGATTTGCGACTAGATTCCTGGCTCGTAAACGTTCGTATAACGTTTTCACAAATGGTATCAGAGCCGGAGGTTGCTCGACGAGGGGGAGTTTGTTGATACATGTTTTGTACGTCTCGGTCTTTATCAGGGCATTAATGTAATAAGTCTAAAGTATAGGGGTCTTAATGTAAATATGGCTAAATAGGCCATTCGCTCTAATGTAAGTTACATTCTTTACCCCATAACGAATGTAACACATTCGTCTAATTGTAAGCTCATTCGTTAACCTAGTTTAATGAATGAGATAACGAATGAGGGTCATTCGCTATCTTTTAAAGTATAACGAATAAGTATGTTTATTCGTTAAAGTATCTGTAACGAATGATACATTCGTTAAGTGTTAAGTTAACGAATGTGGTCATCCCCTATAAATACCCTGTAACTTATCATTAATGTAACAGTTCTGATATTTTGCCATTTTCTCTCTAGTTACTTTGCCGTATTGTTCACTCAACATACACACTACACACACATAACGTATGAAAGCCTAATCGTATAAGAATCAACATGTGTATCGTTGTTATCAAGATCTAGATCTGTACAAGCTCTTTCAAGTGGTATCAGAGCCTAGGGATCTGATCTACGATACAATTCGTTGATATAGGTGCTATAAGCGTATTCAATTGATGCATTTCATGATGAATTGCTTGAGTTTTTAAGGTAATTTGGAAATTTGAGAAACAGAGACTGTTTAAAAAGGAATTGAATCTGTCTGGTAGATGTTTATGAATTCGGACTAGGCTAGTGAGATTAGGATTTGGTTAAGGCTCAGTTGGATACAGGTTTTAGGAGTGTTTGGTGTGATTCAGACGAATTGAAGTTTAAAATTGAAAGTTTGAACTGTTGAAGATTCATTCGTTAAGATGAAGACTCATTCGTTAGGTTGAAGACTGATTCGTTAAAGGATAAACCGCCTATTCGCTAGCTGTTCATTCGTTAAAATTTCAATCTCATTCGTTAACCCGTTTATTCGCTATAATCTTATTCGCTAAAACTCTTTCGTTAAGCCACATTCGTGTCCTATTCGCTAAAGTCCATTCATTAAGTCTTGCTCGCTAGGACTCAATTCGTTAAACCATCTTTAACGAATATCTAAGTCTTGCTCGCTAGTCTTGCTCGCTAGGAGTAAACCATCTTTAACGAATATCTAAGTCTTGCTCTCTAGTCTTGCTCACTAAGACTCATTCGTTAAGTAAACCATCTTTAACGAATATCTCATATCTCATTCGTTAAAGTAATCCACTTTTGACAAATATCTCATTCGTTAAAGTAACTCACCCTTAATGAATAACTCATTCGTTAAAGTAATTCGTTAATCTTCTTTCTCATTCGTTACTGTGTCCATTCGTGTGAACAGTAGACGGATAACTTTAAAGATTTGACAACTTTTTTCATTGAAGTTTGAACAGTTGGTTCATTATGGCTGCACAGAACGCGTCTTACTATGCGTTAGCGTCTCAGAACGTATTACTGCAACAAATGCTAACCATGGACAATGAGATCGGAAATCATAACAAATGTCCCAAGTTGTTAAAACTGTCGGATTTTGCTCGTTGGGAACCAAGTTTCCGTGCTCACTTGGGATCTGTGTATATTAGTAGTGTCTGGTTTCTCGACGATGTATATTCAGCACCATTGATTGGTAATAACAATGCGGGATGGACTCCGAAACCTTTTAAAGAATATGATACTCAAGAGCTTAAGGATTTTGAAAGTGAAACAAAAGCATACTCAACTCTTACCATGGCTTTACCATAACACATTTTTCATCAATACAGTATTATCAAAGTCTGTGTTTCTTTGTTCACAACATTGAAAACAAGAAGTTTGGGAAACACTCTTGAAAGCAAAAAGACTCGTGTAAAATTTCAATTTCGAAATCTTATTTTGATGTAAAATGAAACGGTGGAAGAGATGATTAACCGTTTTAGTCATCTGATTGTTGAGATGTCTAGTGTCGATCTTGAGCCAACAGAACAAGAAAAGATCGATACACTAAAGAATGCTCTACCTTCTTCTTATTCGACTTTCTTGTTCGTGTTAAAAGAGAACGGTTTCTTTCAGAACTCTGAACTTACAGCTGTGAAATTCATAAACAAGATTGAAGAAAGGGAATTTGATATCAAATGTCAAAATACGTTGAAGGAGAATCAAAACCATCAGTCTTCAACCCAAAACCGTTTGCTTTATGGAGGTGCATTGCCAGCAAATAATGCTTCAAGTTTAGTGCCAATCAATGCGTTCTTTGCTCAATCCAAAGAGGATTCTAATGTAAACAGTCCACCTAATGTATGTTTTATGGCTAGTGGTGCGACTACAAACTCAAATGCTCATGCATCAAGCTTGCCTAAGGTAAATCTGCAAGAAGCTGAACAACAGTTCGCTTTTATGTGTGCGTTCATGACTTCTTATGAACAGCTAGTTGGAAGTAAGATCGCTAGGAGCGACCTCACAGATGAAGATTATGATCAAATCGACCCGGAAGATCTTGAGCTAATAGATTTAAAATGGAACATGGCTATGATCGTTCGTAAAGTCAAAAGGTTTATGCAACGAACAGGAAAAGATCTTCCTACGTTAACCAAAAGGTCGGGTTTGATAAGCTGAAGGTAAAATGTTATAGTTGCAGGGAATTTGGCCATTTTGCCAAAGAATGTGACAAGCCGAGGAAAGACTATTCTGGCTCACGCAATTCTGAACGTTCTTCAGGAAAGAATTCATCTGGTGGGGATAAGAGTAAATCTGTTGTATCTGGTGATCAAGACAAATGTTCTGCTACTCAAGCTTTAGTGGTCAATGAAGTAGTTGATTGGTCTCAACGTTTGTTGGGAAATCAAGTAAACGTGGCTATTGTTGAAACAGTGGAGAAATTTGAAGATGGCAGCAGTGATAATGTATCGGAGGGAAGTAATTCGTCTGACTCTGAGACTGACACTGATCAAAGTCTGTCGTTTCAAACTGAATCAATCTCTGTGAAAGCTGAATCTTATGCTTGTATGGCTAAGATTGATGAGGTATGTCACAAATCTCAATCTAATGTATCTGAACCATCATCAAAAGTGAATGATTGTGCTGAATGTGCTGTATTAAAAGCCAAACTTGAAACAGCATTAACTCAGAACAATACACTCACAAAAGATCACTTTATGATCAATGAATGCTACAAACAAAAGACAAAATTGCTAGAGCAATCAACTTTGAAAATTCAAAAACTGTCTGAAAGCAATCTAAACTAAAGTTCATTGTAAAATTATTGAAGTTGATCAACATTTGAAGGAGATTCTTCGACTCCGAACCTGTATTTCCAATCTTGAAAACGAAATAATGGAATTGAATAATAAGCTTGGAAAATTTAGAGATTCTTCATTTCTTTTGAATGAAATAATTGAGGTTAATCATTCACATAAGAAAAATGGAAAAGCAGGTTTAGGTTACGTCGAAATTCCACCTCCTTTTAAACATGATTACAGTAGCATCCCTGATGTGGAAAAATTTTCAAATATGTTTACTGATAAATCTGAAAGTGTTGATACAACTGGTCCTGCTCGTGAACCAATTCATATCGAAAGTAAAAAGGTTTTCACCAAAAACGAATTGGATGGTTCAATCGAGGTGTTGTCTGAACCAGATGTGATTGTCAAAAACAAAGATATTCCAATTGACAATCATATTCTGTGTGAACCCGAAGATTTTGAACAAGCTGTGTATGGTTCAAAGACTTCGGGTGTTTCTTCAAACACAACAAACGTTCCTAAGGTAATTCCTAAGGAAAAATCTAATGTATCTCAATTAGATAAGCCTTCGGTGTCTGATGAGGAGTTGATGCGATTCATTAATCCTCAACTGAAATCATCAAATGGAAAAGTATTTAAATTAAAGGGTTTGTCAAAAGTGTTTTCTGACAAAGAAGTTCCTTTGAATCTTCTTAAACCTGAAATGATTGAAAGTATATTTCAGGATGACACTTCACAAATGACTGAACTTGAACAAAAATTTTATCAATAAAAAATTGTTAATGTTCAAGAAAAACCAAAAACTAATGTTTTTAAACCTATCACGTTCATAAAATCGTCAGGATTGGAAAATTCTTCGAATTTAACAAATCTTGAATTCTATAAGAAAAGAAAGGGTTTAAAACACGAAACACCGAAGAAAATTACATTTGAGAAACCCAAAGATGATATTCATAAATCTTTGCTATCAAAGACTACATGTACTTTGCCACGAAACACTTTGGAATCTCGATTATGTTTCAAATGTGGTGAACGGGGTCATGTTTCCAAAAAGTGCAAAGCAAAGATTGATGATATCAAAGACTCATCAACTCGAAAGATTCATTCATTATCTAACTTAAAAGAAAATTAAGTTGATGAGTGTGTTATAATGTATTCAAATATTAATCTGAAGAAGGTTATTCGGATTGATTCGGATAGAGAAACAACCAAATGTGTTGACCGTGTTCAACCAACTTGTTCAAATGTTGATTCGGGAAGAATACGTGATGGATACTTAAAGAAGAAAACTAAGAAAACCATCCCATATTCTCAAGTTCCGAATGTTAGCGTTAATTTAAATGTTTCTCCTAAAGTATCAAAGGGAGAGCCCAAGACTGAGGCTTGGGCTGCCTTTTTGAACTAATCATTTTACTTGTTTGTGCAGGGTACATCTCGGTCCGTGTCTAATCACAAATGGATATTGGATAGTGGATGTTCTCGGCATATCACCGACAACCTGGATCTTCTGAATAACATCAAAGATATTCAAGGGGGTTATGTTGCGTTTGCTGGTAACCAAGGAGGAATTATTACAAAAGAGGGAGAAGTTTCATACGGAAAAGTAACGTTTGAAAAGGTTAATTATTGTGATAAGGTGGATCATAATCTGTTGAGCGTGTCACAGATTTGCGATAAGAAATTTACCACCATATTCACCGACAAGGAATGTGTTATTCTTCAACCGGGATACACAATTCCTGAAGACATGGTTGTCATGCGATCACCTCGATCAAATGATATTTATGTACTTGACATGAGTTATGATGTACATGTTTTGCCCTCGGCTACTTGCTTTGTATCCAAAGCGACTGAGAAAGATTCTATTCTCTGGCATAGACGCATGGGACACGTCCACTTACGAAAGATGAACTTTCTAATGTCAAATGATTTAGTGGATGGTGTGTCACTCAAGAATTTCAAGTTCAATGATCACTGCGTCGCGTGCAAGAAGGGAAAAAAAGAAGAAATCACATCCAAGCAAGTCACTAAACACTATTGTTACTCCTCTGGAATGACTTCATATGGATCTCTTTGGTCCGGTGAATCATGCTAGCATTGCTGGAGATTTTTACTGTTTAGTAGTAACGGATGATTTCTCACGCTACTCATGGGTGTTATTTATGGGATCGAAGGATCAGACTCCTATCTTAATTCAGAATCTTATCACGAAGATCAAATCACTTTATAAACTGAAAGTGAGACGAATTCGTAGTGATAATGAAACTGAATTTAGGAATATTGTATTGGATTTCTTCTGCATTCAGAAAGGAATTCATCGGGAATTCAGTGCACCTTATGTTCCTCAACAGAACGGTGTGTCTGAAAGAAAAAATCATACGCTGATTGAAGCTGCACGTACAATGCTTGCTGATTCAAAGCTACCTGTTCAATTCTGGAACGAAGCTGTGAATACGACATGCTATACACTGATCGCGTTCTAACAGTAAAGAAGCTCAAGAAGACAAGTTACGAGCTTCTGAATAATAGTAAGCCGAACTTAAAGTATTTAGAACCATTCGGGTGTCCATGTACTGTTTTGAAGAAAGATTTTGGAAAGTTCGATGAGAAAGCTTTTGAGGGTTATTTCTTGGGATACCACTCTCCGAAGAAGCGGATTTTCAATATTTCTTCGGGTTGTGTGGAAGAATGGTATCACGTTGATTGTCAAAGTTATACGACTCCACCAACTGGTACTAGTCCCGATTGGATGTTTGATTACGATTGCTTATTTAATTCGTTTACATCAACATTCGATGAAGTACCTGAAGACCTCATTAGATCTTATTTGGAAGATCAGTCTCTTCCGAATCCAAGGTTTTCTTCGGTCGATGTAAATGACTCTCCTAATGTATCAGAAACGATGAATGATGTTTCTGAATCTTCCGATGATGCTGATTATGTGGATTCATCATCTGTAATGGTAGATGAAGCTCAAGAGACTACCGAGCCAATTCTAATTAGTGATGATTCAATAACTGTCTCTTTAGACACAACGAAGGAGAATATCACCAATTTGGGTGATAATGTATCTGTTCCTACAAATCCTTCTTTAAGGATTCATTCACAGCATCCACAGGATCAGATAATTGGTGATGTGAACGACGGGGTTCATACAAGGCACCAATTGGCTAATTTATGTGATGATCAAGCTGATTTTAATGTATCTCCTACAAAGGACTCGATAGTTTGTGCTTATGCGGATTTGCATTCTTCGGGTATTCTCAGTATCGCACAATACACCTGCTTCTTATCACAGATAGAACCGACTAGTGTTGCAATGGCACTCAAGGAACCATCTTAGGTTGAAGCTATGCAGGAGGAGTTGCAACAGTTTATAAGACTGGGTGTATGGGACTTAATCGATAAACCCGATCGCGTAAAAAAGGCGATTCCAACTAAATGGGTTTTTAAGTGCAAAAAGGACGACCGCGGGGTAATCATGAGAAACAAAGCACGATTGGTTGTACTTGGATACAATCAACAAGAAGGCATAGATTACACTGAAGTATATGCTCCGGTAGCACGACTGGAGGCTATACGAATTTTTCTTGCCTGTGCAGCCTACAAAAATTTTAAGGTTTATCAAATGGACGTGAAATCGGCATTTTTGAATGGAGCTATTCATGAGGAAGTGTACGTGAAGCAGCCTCCTGGTTTCGAGGATCCAGACTTTTTCGAGCGTGTTTATCGGTTAAACAAGGCTCTTTATGGTTTACATCAGGCCCCGAGAGCCTGGTACAGCACGTTGGCTGACCATCTAATTGAAAGTGGGTTCAAGAGAGGAACTGTGGATTGTACATTATTCTATAAGAACATGGGTGATGATCTGCTCCTCGTCCAAATCTATGTGGACGATATTATTTTCAGTTCGACAAATGACAGCTTATGTAAAGACTTTGAAAAGACGATGCTGACAAAATTTGAGATGATTTCGATGGGAGAGATAAGTTTTTTTTTGGGTTTGCAAGTTCACCAGTCTGACACTGGGATCTTTATCCATCAGACGAAATATGTGAACGATGTCTTGAGCCGATTCAAGATATCCGATGGCAAAATTCCCTCAACACCACTTCCCGTGGGTCACAATTTATCACCGGATGAATTGGAGGATATCGTAGATCCAACCCTATATCGAGCAATGATCGGATCACTTATGTATTTGACTGCATCTCGACCTGATATCATGTTTGCTGTTTTTTTGTGTGCTAGGTACCAATCGAGTCCCCGAGTGACTCACCTGGCGGCAGTAAAGCGCATCTTACATTATCTGAGGGGAAATCCTGACATCGGGTTATGGTACCCCAAGGACGATATGTTTGATCTCACTGCCTTTACTGATTCGGACTATGGAGGATGCAAGATCAACTCAAATCTACAACAGCGGGATGTCAATTCCTAGGAAACCGGCTTGTTTCCTGGCAGTGTAAGAAGCAGACAACGGTCTCAACTTCAACAGCCGAAGCGGAGTATGTGGCGGCCTCGATTTACTGCTCACAGGTTCTCTGGATCCAGCAACACTTGCGGGATTACAGTTTGAAGTTTCTTACTACTCCCATTTATATTGATAATTCTACTGCAATTTCAATCACCAAAAATCCGGTTCACCATTCGAAAACCAAACATATTAAAATTCGTTATCACTTTATACGTGATTGTTTTGAAAAGAAATTAATATCAATTGATAAAATTCATACGGATTTTCAAAGGGCAAACCTTTATACTAAGGCATTTGACAAAACACGTTTTCAATATCTGCTAGGTATAAATGGTTTAAATCTTTAAAGGATATTCAAAAGCTTGGTTAAATCATTTTATTTCTTGTTTTCTTTTCGATTTTTGTTGTTTTTAGGGGGAGAAAAATATAAAATCCAAAATATTGTGGTTTCTGTTTGTACAGAGAAAATTAAAAACTCCAAAAACATTTAAATATTGAAAAAAATACAAAAACAGTGAAAAATGCTCCTCAAAATGAGTTTTGAAGCAAAAAGGGAAAATGATAGTATATTGACGGGATTGATCTAGTACATGAATAAACTAGATTAAAAATTACCGTAAGGCCAGCAATATGATATGCAAAGATAGGCTTGACAGACTATATAGGAACTGATAAGATATAAAGATAATGAATGCTGAACCTAGTGGAATTACATCTTGAAAGATTGATACTATATCTGATTTAAAGAAAAGTCAAAAGTCAAAATGATTACTGTGTGTGCAAGCTTTCATTTTTGAAGAAAATTCTACTTTGTTTTTATTTTAGTTTGCAAAGAAATTCAACTTTATTTTTTTCTTTATTTTTATTCAAATATTGGATCCTCTCCTGCGCGATAAGATTATCCGACCTGAGGGTTAATATTTGGGTATTCTGCTTTATTTTTTTCTTGGTGTTTCGTATAAAATCTTGGACTTTCTCCGCGCGATAATACGGGATTATCCGAATTGAGGGTTAAGATTTTATGCAACTTTAACTTATTTTTATCTTTTTATTTTGTTGAAATGGAACCTTATTTGCGTGTATTCATACCGACCTTAAGGGAAAATTTTAACCTTCTGCTTTATTTTCTTTTTATTATTTTTGTATGAGTCACAGTTAATCAAAATTTGGAAAATCAAAAGAAAAAAACGTACATGTGATATTCACTGTATAAGAGATAGAAATGTTATATCTGAATGATGGGATCCACATATGGTTTCGTGCCTAATTGAACCAAATTAAAGCATATCGTAAAGTTTCCGACAAGTCTGTGAAAAGTTTAAGAGGACAATTATATCTGCAATCATCGTTGGGTTACGCGTATAATAATCATCAAAATTGAAGTGTTACTCAGTGATATTTTCGTCAATATGATTCCCTGCTTAACTCATAAAAATATGTACTGCTTTAATAGTGTAGTCGTTTATTGTTTTTCGTTATTTGTTATTTGAAAATTTCGAAAATCCAAAAAGATTTTTTTCTTTCTTTACAAGTTTAGATTTACCAAGCTAGCGAATAAATTCAAAGGAAAAAGAAAAAGATTGATCCCCAAAAAGTTTTAAGTTAATCGTGCTTAACGTATTTACAACTGGTATCAGTTGTATTTTTAACGTAAAAATCCGTTTACATTAAGTATTACCGATCCTTGGTTGATTAGGTATTTTAAATATATGCGATTAAACCCTAAAAATTGGATTTAATTGATTATTTAATTCATTGTTAAAACCCTAATTGGCTTTAATATTATTTAATTTCTTAAAAGAGATTTGTATCTCATTCGCTAAGGAAAATTGGGTGATTCGTTAAAATGTTTAACGAATGTAAAGCCATTCGTTATTTAAACATAGCGAATGAGTTTCTCATTCGTTATAAAGACATTCGCTTCCGTTGTGCATAATGAATGGAGGTCATTCGTTTAAACATTTAACGAATAGAATGTATAATGTATCATTCGTTAAAGATTAACGAATAACTTCTTTATTCGTTAAAATGTTAACGAATAAGAGAAGGTAAAATAAGATTCGTTAAAATTTTTAACGAATGAGAATCTTATTCGTTGAAAAGTTTAACGAATCAGGATTATTAATTTAACGAATGAGGTCATTCGTTAGTTCAAATTTTGAACGAATGACCTCGGGCGTTGTGAAATTATTGGGTTAAAATCCCAATGTTTGACGAATGCCATTTCATTCGCCATTTTCCTATTTCACTATCACCCTAGACGAACTATTGCAAAATTTTTCCAAGATTTCATACCTGCTTATTATCGTAATTGATTAACATATTCGTGTTATACAGGTATTGGCGATCTCAATGATATGAGTTTTATGGAGTTTTATCGGGTTTTTATGTGTTAATTGAGTGATGTTCTAACTGGTTATGAACCGAACAGTTGCACACTGTTAAAACTCATATATTGATGACAATTAGTTCCGATGATCATTGATTAAGATATAAAACTGATTTCAGACCAATGTCATTGGATTTAAATGTGAAAATTGTTAGGAAACTAACTGATATTCGTTGATATTCATCGTTTTTGACTTTGAATAGTCAAAATTAATTTAATTTTTGACCCCTGATAGTCAAATGAAAATTTAATTTACATTCGTTACCTTTGTAACGAATGATCAGGTCAGATTCGTTAAATTGTTAACGAAAGACTATCTGTTTCTCTAAGATAGCGAATGGACAGTGTATTTGATAACGAATAAGTGTAACGAATCAGAGTTGATTCGTTAAAGTAATACACATTGATTCATTACAATAACGAATGACTTCACGTATAAGTATGATTCGTTCATTGTAACGAATGTAAAACATTAATTGTATAACGAATGTCTCATTCGTATAAAGTAACGAATGAGATGATCATTCGTTAAATCAGTATGATGTATTTAAACAGTTTGCTGATTTTTTTTAAACAGAATATGGCAGAAGAGATCTTTCAACATCCAGTTCCCGAGCAACAACCAGAAAATAATCCTGAGCTACAGCCTAAAATTCAAGCTGAACCTGTTCAAGCTCCTGTCATGCTGTCATGGAACAAGAGCCATAATATTTGTGCCTATCTTGAGGCAAACTTTGAAGATTCTCCGATATTCGGGGGAATGATTAGTTTTCTAATTCGCTCGAGAATCTACAAGGCCATTTCTACCCGTACAGTTGTTTATCAGAAGATAATACAAGAGTTCTGGAATACTGCTACGTTCAATGAAGAAGATAATCAGATAGAAGTGGTTATTCAAGAAAAACGGGTGATGATTGATATTGGCGTGATCAGAGACTCACTAGGATTTAATGACACAGTTGATGATAGATGTGAGTTTGATAGAGCATTGATCAGAGGATTATTTGGCCGTGTAAAGTATAATGGTGATTTGGGCAGATCTGTGTACAACAAAGCGAACTTGTGTGAACAATACAAGTATCTGCTTCACGTATTGATTCATTGTCTTGGTGGACGTAAGGGTGGATTTGACGAGTGCCAAGCGATGCTTCAATCTGCGTTTGTTGCCCTTGTTCTTAATAAACCATTCAATTTCTCAGAATTGGTTTATTATCATTTGAAAGAAAACATCACCAGCAGACATAAGTTCTTAATGTATCCTAGATTTTTACAAATGATGATAAATGATCTGGTACCTGACTTGGAAAAAGATCAAGCAGACGTGATGAAGCTCGATCATATGAATGAAGAGATGATGCGACGTTTGAGATCGTACAGAGGTCAGAGTTTGGCAAATCGACCAAAGTTTAAACGTTTGATTAGTCATCTAGCGAATATTGATTATGTCGCGCCACCTAATGATCGTTGGGCTCATGACGATTCCGATTCAGAACGTGAAGGTGGTGATGGTGGTGATGGTGGTCCAAGACCACAAGCTGAGTTAAGTTATGAACAGAAACGTAAGCGTAAAGGTAAAGAACCGATGACGGAAAATGGGGAGAAACTTAAGAAACAACGAGTTAGAAGGGGTTTGGGTATTGAGATACCGAGTCAGCTGTTTGTGCATTCTACTGCTGTTTCTACTCCTATTATTTCTTCTACTGCTTCTCAAGTTCCAGTTCCACAGATTCCACGATCTCCTACTCCTACTACAATGACAGATTTTCCTCGTTCTCCAACACCTGTGCAGATGCATACGTCTCCAATGCCTCCAACTTTGACTTTGGCTACTACTGTGAGGCCTGATCCTCATTTTGGAGACATATTACATACTGTATTGGCACAGATGCCTACACCATAGCCAACTACTCCTGTTACTCCAACACCGTTGCCGAAGCCTGAGCATTCTTTTATGTCATTCAATCGTCCTCAGGGTCCAATGCAACCAGTGCATCCTAATTTCTATCACATGGCTCCTCATGCTCAATGGTTTCACATGATGAATCTGTTACATTTACAGCACACTCAATTGCAAGTAGACAGAGTTGCAAATGAGCTAGCGCAACGGAATTTGCTGAGGCATCTTCTATCGGCTCAACGTGATAATAGGGAACTTCGAGCCCTGATTGCTGCTCAGGGGGAGAGATTAGATAAGCAGGATGAGGTTATTCTTCAACTGACATGCAAAGAAGATGCATTAAAGAAGTTGAAGAATAATGAAGACGATCAGGATGATGCAGGGGGTGGGGTAGATCAGCAACCGGGCGGAAGTTCCACACCGTCAGCGGGTAATAAGACTGATGCGAGTGTTGGTGGTGGGTCTGAAGCTAGTAATCTACAGATTGTTTCATATAAATATTACACGAGAGCCAAGCCAATAGATGTTATTCCGGCTAACATGCTTCTGTTTGTAAGAATGGATGGGATTGTATACAGTATGGTGAATGCTGATGAGATCGAAGAAGGAGAATTTGTTGATCATTCTTTAACGAAAGAACAAATTGCCTTGCTTTTGGATCTAAATGATGATGAGATTGAGGAATTGGGTAAGAACGTAGATGTGGAGATGGAAGATAATACTGATACAGGTATTCCTCACGGGAATGTACCTGATTTTGAAGAAGTGGAAGTGGAAGATGTTACTGCTGAAGAATATCCGGAGTTTTACACAAATAATAACAATGACTCGGGTATTCCATTCTTTATGACTGAACATTTTAATGCAGCAGAACGTCGGTTACAAGAAGAAAAGAATAAGTTTAAAGCTGTTGAATCAAGTCATGTATCCACTACTGATAAAAAGCGCAAACGTGCTTTGGATGGTATGTTCGAGCATAACGTAAAGAAGATGAACAAGATGATCGAGACCTTTCATTATCATGAACAAGAGGAAGTCAAATTAGCAAGGGATCGAGCATCCGCATACCAAATGAAGAAGTACAAGCCAGCTAAAGATGTGAGAGGTGACATGGTAGCATGGCAGTATGATTCTGAGCTTAAGGTATATATCGTGAAGTGGGAGCATGGTATTTATTATTTCAAACGCCCACACGATGTCTTATCTATGCCCAGATGGGATGTGAGAACCCTAGCCAATCGACCGTTTGTGAATCGTGGGGACGATAAGTGGGCTAGTTGGTTCTATAAGCAGTTATTACATGAAACCCGTTTTGGTTTCAAGTTTTTCAAGCCTCAGGTGCCAACTCATAAGTACATTGATGAGATTGATACTCGCACTGGCTGGAGGAAGTTAATTTTACAAGTCAAGCCGCCGAAGACTATGAAGAGGGTTCCCATGAAGATATTTCCTCAGAGTCTTTTCACCTCGTTCAATTATTGGTACTACGACAATATTACAGGTGAAGCGGTGATTGTTTATGGTTACGGTTCTAACACGAAGACAATAGTGTTATTGATCTGATGTGGCTAGTCAACCTATCTGAGTCTGACAACGATGCGTTATTTACAAGTCAGATCAAATTTGCTAATGTAAGAGATTATGAACTTGCTATGCAGTTTCAGAAGGTTGTTAAAGTCTGTTATGCATACAAGATTCATAGCTGCGTTGACTGAAAGACGAAGATGTTCCAGTGTTAAAGTAGATAAAGAGCTCGAGACGAGGGGGAGTTTGTTGATACATGTTTTGTACGTCTCGGTCTTTATCAGGGCATTAATGTAATAAGTCTAAAGTATAGGGGTCTTAATGTAAATATGGCTAAATAGGCCATTCGCTCTAATGTAAATTACATTCTTTACCCCGTAATGAATGTAACACATTCGTCTAATTGTAAGCTCATTCGTTAACCTAGATTAACGAATGAGGGCCATTTGCTATCTTTTAAAGTATAACGAATAAGTATGTTTATTCGTTAAAGTATCTGTAACGAATGACACATTCGTTAAGTGTTAAATTAACGAATGTGGTCATCCCCTATAAATACCCTGTAACTTATCATTAATGTAACAGTTCTAATATTTTGCCATTTTCTCTCTCGTTACTCTGCCGTATTGTTCACTCAACATACACACTACATACACATGTGTATGCAAGCCTAATCGTATAAGAATCAACATGTGTATCGTTGTTATCAAGATCTAGATCTGTACAAGCTCTTTCACTGTGAAGTTCAGCAAATGATCGCTTGGATCAGTCATCCCATTGTATTTTCCCAAATTACTCGGGATTTTGATGTTTGTTGGGAAAGGAGCGGTGGCTATTCGCGGAATGAACTTTGACTTTTCCGTGAATGCCGCGGGGCAGTATGGTTTGGTGAAGTCTTCTTCTGCATCGCTGAAGTATTCAGCATGCTTTACTAACAGCTTGGGGTGGCTAGTCGTCTCCCTACCATAGTCCCGGCTGCCGTCACTTGCGTAATCTTCTTGAAACGTTTCTTTCTGCAGAGTATCTCGTGGGGTTCTATGAGATAGAGTACGCTGAGTGTGGTAACTTCTTTCGCGGCTTTTTGCGAGTGACCGACCGGCTGACCGAGAGTTGTCTTCCAACTCAAGGTCTTGAGCGCGCTGGGGTGCTGGCGGCGGAGACGGAGGCGGTGAGTCGTACGTCAGTGCTCTGGCTTGTACTTGATCTCGCCTTACTCTTCGCTAATACTCTTCTTTTAGCCGCTGTTTCTCTTGTTGATACCACTCTTCAGGGGTGAGAATGTTTTTACCAGACCTGGCCTGATAAGTTCTCGTTTTGTCCCCGTCGAATTTGGGAAATTCTCCGGCTCCGTCTTCCAGAGCCGGAGTTTGAGTGGTCCGTTGAATCTTAGTGACTTTGTGCCTCAGGAACTCTCCGGCCCGGTCTTCCCGGACCGGGGTTTGGTGTTCATACAAGGTGCAAAGTCTTCAAACCTTGGAACTTTTCCAGTTCTATATTCGAAACTCGGAGTTCTAGTACTCTGGCGAAGATCGTCCGACACCTGTCCTTCATGGACTAGATCGTTCAGAATTTCAGTACAACAGGACCTTGCCGGAGCTGCAGATGGCTGTTGGTTCTGACTCATCTTCAGATCACAGTGAATCGAAAAAACCGTAAAAAACCGTGGATCTAGCTAAAACCGGATGGCGCCAATGAAGAAACACCAGATCGAACTGGATGGTCCGATCAAGTATTTCCCCAGATGTGAGTATTCTGAAGTGCTATGAGAACAGATCCAAGCTAGTGCCTGCAAAACAAAACACCGTTGAGTCTCGTTACGGGAAGGACAGAGTGGGGGGTCTTCCCGTAACCACCCTCCGGCGTGAGAATCAGTACTGTATCTTAATCAGAAATAATATGAGTACCGGTATATTGCGTAAGGGTTGAGAGTGTGAATGAATACCTTGAAGAGATGATCTTCGTATTTATAGCCGGAGGTGTAGGGAAGGTGATTGGTGGAGTTGTCACTATCGAGTTATTCCCTCTCTACCTGAATGGACACGTGTCGGGCCTTTATTGGATGTGACAGCCTGGACCCGTTTATGGTGTAGCCATTATCTGTGCACGTCGTGGGGTGGCCATTACGTGTCCAGGTGTCTCTTTTCCATTGGTCGATGTCGCTATCAGGGGGTATTGAGGTAATCTTCTAGAAATAGTTTGTTGCAACTGCTCTTTCATATCACGTGGGAATCATGTGTGTGATGAATCCCTTGTGTTGCATGTGGATTCCTTCCGCGGATGCTTGTTGGTGATCCGCGGGTTACAACTGGAGATCTGCGAAACATGTTTTGAATTGTGGACGTCTTTGCAAGTCCACGTGTTCCTCGCGCGGATGTCTTTGACGATCCGCGGGTTGGATAAGAGATCCGTGGGTGGCGGATGTCTTTTGACAATCCACGGGTCGGATAAGGAATCCATGGGTAGCTTTGCTATCCTCCCTTTATAGTCCTCTTTTCAATAATACAAGCCGCTCAGGAATATATTTGTGCAATGGCTTGTTTATATAGTGAAGTTTTTGTTACAAGTAGTAGAAACATTCGGGGCCGCACACATACGGGGCATAAAATGTTATATTTTCGGGGAGTAGTGATTGCATTTTTTCATTTTATATGTGTGTGTATATATATGTCTTGTTAATATGAACACTTATTTATTTATTTATTTATTTATTTTTGTTTTTAAGTTTTTTCTTTGTTAAATAATTTGAGAAGGGAAACGTTATTTGGTGAGGTTTTGGCGAGCTAGGTTATTGGTTTTAATGACTACTTAATTTGAGTGAGGAAAATATATATTTTTAATTTTCTTCAAATACGTTCTTGGTCGCATTTTTAACAATACCAGCCGTTTAGGAATATATTTATACACGTGCTTGTTTATGTAGTGACATTTTTGTTTTAAGTAGTAGAAATTATAGGGTCATAAAACGGCCATATATTTATTTATATGTTTATTTATTTTGTCTTACATATTTTATGTGGTTGTTAGTACGAGCAATTATTATTTTTCTTTGTTAAATAACTTGAGATTTGGACACCTAAACTATAAATAAAGGAAAAAGCATTTTTGTTTTTACATTTCCTATATCTAGTTTTGATATAATTTTTTTCAAAGCTGATCCATCATAGCGCACCGGTTTTTACCACTAGTTAGTTTAATTTACAAGTTGTAAAATGGTAGTCGGATACTCGGATAACATTAGATGTTAAGAGACTTGGAGCTATGATCAACATTATTAATATTACAATCGCTTGCTACCAAGTGTAAGAAAAAATTTTTTTGGCTGAGAATAAGAAAGCGTGTTTTAATTAATAAGATATATTAACATCTTAAAAATTGCGATTAGATTTTGTATGAGGTACAAGACTTGAGATCTAATGTCTTAGACTTGAAACCTGATTGAAGATGGTTTTCTCTACAATGGTGGATGTCCTTGTTAACGGTGTTCTTAAGTGATCGGTATATACACATCTCGTCTTAGGAATGCTCACTCGAGTATTGGGGGTAGTTTTGAACGCTCTTAATAAAAGAAGAAAAAGAATGATATTATGTGTTTTGCCGATCAATATACACTACTAGAAAAATGGTCAACTTCCTACGTCACTTTTCGTTGGAAATGTGTAGGAAATCATCTTTTCCAACACATTTCCAACAAATATGGGTACGTGGGAAAAAGCTCCGTGAGAAATATTTTTTTACGTAATTCCAACACACTTTCCAACATATTACCTACAAAAATATGTCGTTGGAGTTTCCAACACATTTCTAACTCAAATAACAAAAACTTTGATTTTCACTTTTCTACTCATTTCCTACGCATATTAATATAATGTCTTTGGGAGTTTCCAACGCATCTTCAACACAAATAATTAAAACATTTATTTTTGTTTTCTTACGCATTTCCTATGCATATTAATATTTTTTTTTTAGCTTAATTTTTTTTCCTGCATAATCCAAAAATGAATTAAAAAAAACACAATAATCAAGATTCTGTTGTGCTAAAAATGTAAAAAAACTTATATATAATACAAAACATGTTTTACAAATCAACCGCAAATACGATAACTTAAATTTATAAGGTTCACAATATGGCACTAATCTTGAATTGTGTATCCTTTCCTCATCTTCCATACACTTGTTTTCCATTTGTTTCATTTGTTGTTCGAAGTCTTCTCTTGCTATCCGTTCATTTTTCAATTGTTCTTCCATCAAGGCCCAAACTACTTGTACCTAAAAATTTGTTAAAACATATATAATAATTAACAAAACAAAATATATATGATTAATAATCATACCCAATGTTTTCTAAACCAAATCGGGCATCAAACCACTCTTTTTAATGGTTAATTGGTCAACAAGTCAGATCGTTTGACCAGATGACATCATAATTTAACTATATAAGTGCAGATCACATATTATATTTCATGTTTTCGGGGGCATATAGGGTATTAACTTCCACATTGTAGCTTAAATATAGTCACTTAAAGTTAAATTAAAAAACAGTTCACAAAAATGTTCATAATTTTGAAGAAAATAAACTGAATTTGCATCATTGCATGGTTTGTTACAACAAAGTTGGTGATTAAAACATAAGTTGGTGATTAAAATTTTCCGTCTGCTAACTCAAGATGTAGTCAAAAGTTGAAATTTAAATTCTAAGTCAAAGTTACATATTGAAGTTTAAAAATTTCGCTTTCAAAGTTTGTTACTACACGGGTATTTTGGGGATAACTAATTTTGAGCTGCATATTAAAATTATACCTGAAATATTAGCATCATTGATGAACATGTTTAAGGTTAAGGTTATGCTACATTAGACTAAGAATCTGTAAATATGACAGCTTAAAAAATGGAAAAGAAAAAAAAAACTTACCAGTTATGCTACTGACTTGCAAATAGAAAGCAGTCATCATCTTGAAACGGTTATTGCTAAAAACTTTAAGCCTAAATAAATCCTGCATATGTCAAAAAAACAAAAAAAAAAATAAATAAGCAGTAGCATAATTAGTTGTTTAAATAAGCAATCATGAACATTAAATCTATAATAATATAAGTTACATGTTTTCATTTTATTATGGATATGGTTTAAAATAAACTCTCATCTTAACACATTGATACACATGCATGAATAACCCACAGAAAAATATGCACAGCTTATCATCCTCAGGTTTCCTATAAAAGCACTCTGGTGTGTCCAAATGCACAGACAGGTACTATCTACAGTGAACCAAGAGAGAATGATGACTTGGAAAATAACTATAGGATATTAGATTTAACAAAGGTTGCATAATATGATACGCATTACCATACATACAATCTAAACCAGTTCTTTTCAAATGTAACCTGAAAGAGCACAGTTTAAAACGTTAAGGTTAATGCATAATTATTACTAATGATATGTAATCACTTTGGCTAAATAAGTAACCTCCCCGTAGTTCTCAATTAAGCACCTCCAGGGATCTCCAAAGCTTCGCATAATCAACACCATCCTACCAAAGCGCGTTTTCAAAATTCAAACCACCACAAAATATTAAACCACTGAAAAATTAAGAAAATGAAACAATTTGATGTGACCTAGGTCAGAACATGTATTTTATTGTTCAAAATTTCAGACTTTATCCGCAGAATTCCGGAATACTGAAAGTTGGTTCTTTGTACACAGAAAACTACAAGAAAATGATAAAAAAAATCAAAAAGTGAGATTATTTTAATGATTCAGATAGGATACCACATTAACAAACCACTTAATATAATTGGCAATTTAAGGTATATGTTACCACAATCCAGATTTACATTTGCAACAAATAGTTTGGCCGTTTTAATAAATCTGGTTAAACTGATGACCTAGCGCCGATTTTTAGGCATACAACCATACGATTTATTTCAAAGATGGTTTATTTCCATTCATTTCACATTCAATGTAATGCTACAGCCATTATATAATACCAAAATACAAAATCAACTCCATAAAAATAGCTATCTAAAAAGGAAGTAAATAAAAGGTAATATGTCATATATGGAGGTCGTGGAAATGAGAGCTGAAAATAAGCCACTAATTTAGACTCCCTCTCAAGTTGGAGCGTGCAAGTCACGAACGCCTAACTTGCCCAGAAGGTGTTGCAACTGTTGAGAACTGAGGGCCTTGGTAAATAAATCAGCTATTTGGTGTTTTGTATCAATTGTCTTGGTGAATCTCTTTTGAATCTACTCATTCGCGAACGAAGAAACAATCCATTTCAACGTGTTTTGTGCGTTCATGGTAAACCGGGTTGTGGCAATATGTCTTGCGGCTTGATTGTCACAAAAGAGGGGGTTGGTTGATCTTGTGGTAATCCAAGTTCTTTCAAGAGCCAACGTAACCATAAAACCTCACTAACTGTAGTCGCCATGGCATGGTATTCAGCCTCCGCCGAGGAACGAGACACAACAGATTGCTTTTTTGATTTCCACGAGATGGGGGCTCCCCCAAAGAGGAGCAAGTAACCAGTTCTTGATCTTCTCGAGTAAGGGCATCCAAGCCAATCAGAGTCACTATATGTGGTGAGGGTGTTCCACCTTCCTTTGGCAACAAAATTCCTTGTCCCGGGGTCATTTTTAAGTACCTTAGGACTCTTGTAGCTGCCTCCATGTGACTTTGACGTGGGTCGGAGACGAATTGGCTTAGAACATTTACAGAGTAAACGATATCAGGCCGCGTTGCTTGTAAATAAATTAACCTTCCCACGAGACGCCTATATTGACTAGCGTCCACTTGAGCTTCTTCATCATCTTTTCCCAACTTTAGATTTTGTTCCATGGGAAAAGCACTAGGTCATGACCCTAGAACACCACAATCCTTTAGGATGTCAAGAGTGTATTTCCGTTGGCTAAGAACTAATCCCTCGTTTGTTCGAGCCACCTCAATGCCTAGGAAATATTTTACGTTCCCAAGATCTTTAATGCTAAATTTCTCATTGAGGTAGCCTTTCATGGCATGAATTTTTGAGGGGTTATTGCCAACAATGATAACATCGTCAACATAAATCAACACGGCAACGAATGAGTTTCCTTCTTTGCAAATGAAAAGAGAGTGATCTGCCTTTGAATGTTTGAAATTGAGTACCAAGAGGGCCGAAGTGAATTTTTTGTACCAATTTCGGGAGGCTTGTTTCAAGCCGTACAACGACTTTCTTAACCGGCAAACTTTGTTGTCCCTTCCTTTATCGAACCCTTGAGGAATTTTCATGTAGACTTCTTCATGAAGATCTCCATGCAAAAAGGCGTTGTTGACGTCTAGTTGATGGATAGGCCACTTCTTTTTAACGGCGGCGGCAAGAAGAGCCCGAACCGTAACAAGTTTGGCGATTGGAGCAAACGTATCATGAAAATCAACCCCTTCCATTTGAGTGAACCCTTTTTCTACGAGCCTTGCTTTGTATCGTTCGATCTCACCTTGGCTTTGTATTTTACTTTATAGACCCGTTTTGATTCTATAGCTCGTTTGCCTTTCGGTAATTCCTCAAGGGTCCATGTTCCATTTTTCTCCAAGGCTCGTATTTCCCTTTCCATAGCTTTTCTCCAATGTTCATCCTGCATGGCTTGTTTGATAATTTTTGGCTCATCTTTTAAACTGATGGCCGCTAAAAAGGCTTTATGAGTTTTAGTAAACTTTTCATAAGAGATATAGTGTGCTATAGGGTATGCCTTACCTGACGAGGGAGTTTGATTGGACGTGGGCAAAGCTTGATCAACGGATGGTGGTAGATTAACGATGAAATCCTCATATCACTTAGGTTGGCTTCTGGTTCTTTGTTGTCTCATGGGTTCGATGGTTTCATAAGTAATATTATTATCAGAGTGCTGGTCTTGGACTTCAATTTCAGGAGTGGGCCCATCTTCTTGAGATCCATTATTGTTAATAGGCTGGTAATGGACCTGATCATGACTAGTAACAATGCTTTCATTATTGATATTGTGTTTATGGACCTCATTTTCAGCACTTGGCCCAATATTGCGTACATGTTGTAGCTTGGTTTGGGCTTTAGCTGTTGTAGGCTCGATAGTTGAGCCTATAGTTCGGACTTCACTGTTGACATTAATAATTTCATCAACATTTGAGCCTATATTTTGCTCAGCCATGTGAGTGGGGTTATCAACATTGTCATAATACCATGGAGGGAAACTAAACAATTTTTCGTTCTCTTGCTTGTCGATGGGTTTAGCGTTTCGATAAGGAAGTACATCCTCAACGAATTGAACATCTCTTGACAATTCAATTTTGTTGTGTTCAATGTCATAAAGTTTGTATCCCTTTGTTCCTGGTGGGTAACCCAAAAACACCGCGGGCCTCCCCTATAACTTGAATTTATCCCCCTTTGTGTCGGTATTTCGGTAATAGGCCAAGCACCCAAAAACTCTCATGTGCTCATATTCGGGTTTTCGTTTGTAAACATTTTCAAATGGTGTTTTGTTGTCAATGGTTTTGGACGGAAGACGATTGATTATGTAGGCAGCCGTCATTACACATTCTCCCCAAAATCTTTTTGGCAAATTTGCCTCAAATCTAAGAGCCCTTGCAGTTTCGAGAAGGTGCCTATGCTTGCGTTCAACAACACCATTTTGTTGGAGTGTGTGTGGGCAAGTGGTTTCAAGAAGAACACCTTGCTCATTATAAAAGTCTTGCATTCGATTTGAGACAAATTTTCCACCGTTGTCACAATAAATTCTTTTAATCAATTTTCCAAATTGTCCTTACCATTTTGAAAAAATAAATTAACTTGTCTGAAGCCTCAAACTTATGTTTTAGGAGAAAAATCCATACTGCGCGACTATAGTCGTCCACAATAGTTAAAAAATAACTTTCCCCCGATAGTGAATGTGTTCTATACTTTCCCCATATGTCACAATGCAACAATTCAAAACATTCTTGAGTTTTTATGGAACTAATAGGAAAAGGTAGACGCGTGTGCTTCGCCTTTGCACACGAGTCACAATCAACTATTTTAAAGGAAACGTTCTTAAGAAAATTAAAATAGGAAAGCTTCTCACTAGAAGTATGCCATAACCTTTTGTGCCATACATCCACCGTCGACATCATAGCCTTTCTTTCATTATTCACTATCTTGATCCGATATATCCCTCTCTTGCATTTACCCACTCCAATTAATTCCCTCGTCCGAATGTCTTGCATGAAACAAAACTCTAGATAAAAAGTTATTGAACTTTGAAGGTCTCTTGACAAATGGTTGACGGACAAGAGATTGCATTTAAATTTTGGAACGTATAAAACCCCTTTTATTGTGGTTCCATTTGGCAGTTGACAATTCCCTCTACCTTTTACGGGTATCTTGTCGCCATTTGGTATCATAACCGGGTATTCATGTTTAGAAACTACTTTACCTTCTAGCCATTCGGCTTGATGCGTTATGTGTTCGGTACAACCCGAATCAATAACCCATTCATTATCTTGGTCTACATTACCCGCCATGTTGGCTACCGGTTGCGGTTCATCATTGGCTGGCATGTCGGATATGTCTTCCTTTCCTGCAAGATGGTTCAGAAGTGTATGGTATTGTTCCATATTCAAAGTTGGAACGGGACTTGCACCTGATTCAGATTCAACAATTTTGTGATTCGGTTTGCTGTTTAGAGACCTGCAAAAGCCTTCTCGTTTTGGAGCGGTGTTGGCTTGAAAGGCAACTGCCTCTGTGTTAGGCATGGTTGGCGGATGGTAGGAAAAATTTTTTTAGGGTTTGTCGAACAGTTTAAAAAACCTGCTCTGATGCCATTTCAAAGATGGTTTATTTCCATTCATTTCACATTCAATGTAATGCTACAGCCATTATATAATACCAAAATACAAAATCAACTCCATAAAAATAGCTATCTAAAAAGGAAGTAAATAAAAGGTAATATGTCATATACGGAGGTCGTGGAAATGAGAGCTGAAAATAAGCCACTAATTTAGAATTTACAAACTAAAAAAAATAAATAAATAACAACTTTACATTTTATCTACGTTTGCAAAATATGCAAAACTTATCCATTATAAGCAAAATAAATAAATAACTCTACATGATACATGAAAACTCACTTAGACAATTTATCAAACACTTGGTATGCATGATAGAACAAAGCATAAAGGATAAAGCAAATCATCTCAACTAACTTAAAAAATCAAGACCATAGATGTTAATTAGATATACATCAAAACTACAAGCCTTAGTCACCTATATTTAGTAAAAGAAATTGGTTGAAGAATTTCCTTTGAAGCATTCGTTCATGAGAAAACAGAGAGAAAGATCGACATGTGAGAGAGATCAGAGGTTAAGAGAAAGTGGTGGGGGGGGGGGGGGGGGGGGGGGGGGGGTTAATTGTTTTGGGATGAAATCAGGTTTAGGTTGGAGGGGAATCAAAATTTTTTGGTGTAAAGTGGAGGGAAACTCAATTTAGGCGGTTCCATAAACTAAAAGTTTTAAACAATTATTCATAACTAAAAAATAAAAAATAAAAAAAAACTCTAAACGATCCGAGGTTTGCTTTTTTAAGCTCAAGTCGAGTTGCTTGTAAGCTACTTAAGCTTAGATTGATAAAAAGCTCGAAACAAGTCGAGCCGCTTGTGAGCTAGTTGAAATTGAATCAATAAAAAGCTCGAAATAAACGACCATAGTCGCTCGCGAGTTACTTGAGCTTAGATCAATAAAAAACTCGAAACGAGTTGAGCCACTCGTGAACTACTTGAGCTTGGATTGATGAAAAACTCCAAACAAGTTGAGCTTTTTCGAGCTCGAGCTCGAGCCCGAACCTCAAATAATGCTCGTTTAGTTATTGAGCCCAAGCTCAAGCCTTGTATAGGAGGCTCGTTTAGGCTTATCGAGTCTTACTAAGCCTTGTGTATGTTTTTAGTCTATCTCCTTTGCTGTTATATGTATTATAACTTCACACTTCACAATCATTTAAGCTTTTTCTCAACATATATAAAAATTATTAAACATGTATATAAATTAATTAATAAATAATAAGTGAGCCGAACCCGATCTTGAAAAAACAATTCACGAGCCACGCATTTTCTTCCTTTCACAGAGAATCTCCTCTGTATTAGATTCAACTCCTGTATATAATGCATATATACATACATACATACATACATACATACATAAACAATAACAAAAATAATAATGTATAATAATATAGTTACATCTCAAAGATGAAATTGTTGGCGTTGGGAATGTAATGGGGTGGTGGGATTATCTGTTAAGGAAACGAGAAGCTCGATCTAGGAGTATGTTTTATCGGTGACCACTCATTCGACTAATTGGTACAATCATATTTCAAGAAAGATAAACATTTGTGCTTTGAGGGTGTTACTGAATCGTCTTCCTACCAGTTGTGACGTTGATAGAAATTATGATGTCCTTTGTTCAGTTTGCACTCTTTGGCATGAGTCGAGTAATCACATTTTTTGGTAGTTGCCATTTTATCCTTGGGATCTTGAGTAAACTTGTTGCTTGGTTGGGACTTGTGTTGATGATGGACCGAGCTCCTTCCTCTATTATAGCTTGTCTCGTTCATCCGGTGCCTTCTAAAATTGATTTAGCGGGATCGATTATTTATCACTTGGTGGATTACTTAAAGAATAAGAAATGACACTCTCTTATAATTGAAAGGAATCAAGAAAGAGGGACTTTGTGACGATATTCTTCAACTTATTTCTTTTTGGTAGTATAGTCTTTCAAGCTAAGGGTGTTCTTTGGGTTGTTAGAGTTTAAGCTCAAAGCAAATTGACACAAGAACCAACCCATATAAGTTCGGGTTTTTTGGGTTTCGAGTTACATGGATCAGGTAAACTCAGGTCGGGTTTTGAGTTTAACAAGTTATAATAAAAATTTATTCACCTCTAACAAGATCATAAATAAATAAATAAGTAAATAAATAAATAAATAAAACCATATTAAACCTTTATACAACCGTAATCAAATAAAATTCAACATACAACCATAATCGATTTATTGAACGATACTAATACTTAATTACGATTCACACATACTGCTGCTAGTAGATATGTTTTGAAATTTGAATTTGAGTCGACAACATTAAGGATGGAATCCATCAGCCTTGGATTGTTAATAAATATGTTTGAATTGGAGTCTTCTTAGATAACCTAATCGGACATAAATGTGTTACAAACATATTAACGTATTATTAAAACTACATCGGATGCATGTATCATTCCTACTTTCAGTTGTTCGGCTCTGTAACATCTTGGATTTTTCGTTTATGTTTTAACCAATTCGGGAATGTAATTCGGATCTTTCAAACTAATTAAAACTTGTATTTAACTCGGTTTAACATATTTTATAATTTCATAAATTTTAATCATGCCAAATAGACTAGGTACTTATCCCACATGCATTACCCCTTACTCAAGAACGAAATTTAGGTGATTCTATAGTTGATTTGATCATTAAAACATTATTCGGTTTCCTAAACAAGTAAACTAACTAAAATTGGTTTGTTTTTGCTTATTCTATATAAACAAGGCATATTTCACCTGCAACATTCTTCCCTAAACCCTAAAAACTACTCCTTCAGCCGTCACCTACCTATAACCCTCGGTTTCTCTTCCGTTTTTACCATATTACTGAAGATACAAGTGTTCGTGTTTGACTTTCAAGCATTCTCAACCTTTGACTTCACTTTTTGATCGATTCATACACATTCTAAGTAAGTTATTTGCTGTAAATCATTCATATATATATTCCTTAGTCAATAACCCTCAATCAATTTCTGAGATTGAAGGGTATTGACGGGTCAATTTGACTAAAATCTGTTCAAGGGCATAATAGTCAACAAGTTTGACTACTCGATTTCTTATGCTTCTGGTCAGAACCGATGTTCGGTTCAGAAGACTTTTATTTTTGTAACGAGATTTTAAGGCTACTGACCAAAACTAGACTCCCGAATCACTGTTTGGATTCTGGTCAGTACCAGCTCGCTTAAACGTTTAATTTAACATAACCGGAGTTCTAGACGTCCGTTTGGAACGATTTCAGCGGCAATGGGTTCGCTTTTACTCATATTTACTTATCTCAAAGTTTCAGGTTTATTTGACTCACTTTGTTTGATGCGTTAGAGGATGACTTGTTTATTATTTAACAGTTTATTCTTATTTTTGTTTACTCGCTTAATCATCAAGGTGAGTTTGATCATTCCCCTATTTTTACTGATTTTTATAATGTTTTGGGGATATATGCGTATCTATTCATATTTTATATCATATATATATATACACAAACTCGCAAACATAATTATTGTGTCTATATCAATTAAATGCTAAATGCTATTTGCTTATGTGTTTACTTTATCGCATTCGGAGAGGTCCAACATATTCTCATTTATAGTATGATCATACGCCGTCTTGTTAACCAAAGCCCGATTCGATTGGCGATGGTAAAACGACAATCACTTTTGTATATTAGTCATAGTAGCCAATGCACGATTCGCTTGGCAACGACCAATTGATACATTATTTGTTTATGGTTTGATTGACTATTACTCACATATTATTTTGTTTCTTGCCATAATGTACTCCTACCTATACTTTAGCACCATTTACCATTTATCATATATTATATATACACTATTGTTATTTTTATGAAAATTGGTGATCATCTCATTCAACATGTGTTGTTGACAAATTCTATTCCATTTTCTACGTAGGTTGCCATTTGAATTGAAGTTTGAAGTGAAGGACATCTAGAAAAGACCATAGGAAACTTAATGAAGATTATTTATAATTAAGCTTTGTTTGGATCATTTGTTATTATTTGTTTGTGTTATGAATATTTGTGCACTGTAATTTGAAATAATTAACTTAATAGATATTGTCACATTTTTAATTATGATATTATCTTGAGCTGTGAGCAGTCGGCTCACGCCCTGGTATTTCCGTCTTAGGTTGGGGTGTGACAGGCTTTACCCGATTTTAGGTATTGCAACCCAAATACTGACCTGACTTTTTGATATCGGGTTCGGCATATGAGTTAACTGGGTAGGGTAAATTTGGGTCAGGTTATTTGGGTATCGGTTAAAAAACACATCCCTAGCTCTAATAAATGTTGTGTTATTTAGGCCGCGTATATGATGAATCCTCTTATGTAATTGTATCGATCTTTCTGTTTGTGGCCCATCTAGTTTCTTGCTAGTCGTGATCTTTTGTTCCCCATTTATATATATATTTATGCCTTATTAAAAAAAACAATTATTAACATAAAATAATTGTTTTTTTTTCAAGTTTCTAACACATTTTCAACAAGTGTTTTTTTTTTCTTTTCCCTACATAATTCTGACAAAAAAATATTACAAAATTTACAAAAATACAAAAACCAAAAAAATAAAGATCTATTTCTTCTTTATAGAAATGGCATAAAATCGACCTTAGGCTTATTTAAGTTTTTTTAGAAATTCAAACATGAATAAGGTATACCTTATACTCATTTTTTAAATATATAAAATAATTAAAATTATATTTAAATTAATTAATAAATAATAAATTAGCCGAACCCAAAATTAAAAAAAAATTATAGTATTACTATTATTACTAACGATAAAATAACATAATTATATATAAAACAATTGTTATATTAAAAACAAACATCAATAAATATTTCCAACGCATTTCCAACGAAATCTATTATTTATTTATTTTGTGGTTATTTGTTACGCATTTGTCACGAAAATGTTAAATAAAAGCGTGCAACTATTATTTTGTTAGAAATGTGTTGGAATATTTGCTACGCATTTCCAACAAAATTGCCTTTTGTCACTATATTGTCACAATTATGTTGCAAATTTAGGGTTTTCATTTTTCGTAGGAATTTCGTTGGAAACGTGTTGGAAATAGTGTTCGTAAGAAATGTGTTGGAAATTTTCATAGAAACATTACTCTTTTCTAGTAGTGATATAGCGTACTACCCGTAATTTAATGATCTAGTGGTATGGTGTACACCATTTTAAAACAAAAATAGTATGTTCAAAGGTTCTCCCGTGGAAACTCAAGTTCGAATCTCACTTGTGTCACCTTTGGGTTGATATTGGCAATGAAGGATTTGAACTAGGCCTTGTGCCAAGGTTGTCAATTCGAACTCTGAGTCCACCCGGGTTTTCGTCCCACCGTCACAAAGTTCTGTTCTTGTGGTGGCACAACGACTGTCAACTGACAGTCGGCGATATGGTTTTAGGGGGAACGCCTAAGCCAAACTCTAAAACTAACGTGGGTCTGATTAAGACAACATAGTCTGACCAAAGTAAAGCATCGTAGCTTTTCAAATTTAAAGAGTTTAATAGCCTAAATAAAAAAAAATGGCCATTAGAAAAAAACCATTGTGGGTGAGTGTGAACATTGGATATTGACCTTGTCATTCAACGCCAACAACTTATGCCATATTGCCATGTGTGTGCATGCATGTTGTTGAGGGCTGCACTTTAGCGGAAAACATGCACGTGTACACGTGGTAAATTAATGTATTACTTGAAAACAAACAATAGTGTCCTTCATAAGTCGTAACCATCCATGATGCACGCCATGCCATGCCGTGTAGGACCAAGTATAGAAGTCTAATGAACCGTAGATTCATAACATTAAATGAAAAAATATCAATATTTTTCTTCATTGTGCTTAATCATTCCTAATTTGGAGAGTATATACACTAAAAAAGAATGAATTTTACCGATAGAAAGATCCGTTGGTAAAGGTGGTTACAGATGGTAATATGTCCGACATCATGGATAAGTAATGCGATCTTTAATGGGTTACCATGGGATAATTAGCAATGGATTGCTAGAGTAAATTGATTGTAGTATGAAAGTTTCATCGACGAATTAGCGAAATAATAATCACTAGAGGATTAGCTACGGAGTGTACAATAAGAGGGCCAATAACACATTATGTCGGATTTGTAGTATTAAAAACGATTTAAGCTTTCTGTAGATATAAATAAAACGTTAAAATAACAATAAAAAATGAGTTGTAAAAAAATTATTAATTAGTATTGAAAAAAATGTTGGTGTTACTCGCATTTCGATAGTAATTCTTTTATCATAATTCACACAAGTAGTTATAACTTGAAGTTTATCCATGATTTTCATAAGTTTCTAAGAGCATCGCGAACACTCTTGCGTGGAGGATGTCCGCTTAAACAAACTCCAATGTGGTGGACGAGTATGGGTTGTTCTCTTGTTCGTCAGCTGTCAGCCCCCATGTCTAGAATTCTAGAAATACCAATCTGCATGGATGAGTTTTGGTATCGCGAACACTCTTGCGTGGAGGATGTCCGCTTAAACAAACTCCAATGTGGTGGACGAGTATGGGTTGTTCTCTTGTTCGTCAGCTGTCAGCCCCCATGTCTAGTGAAGAAGCGTGGATCGACTTACTTATATACGATCAACGTTCCTCGGGTATGAGTGTGCTGTATCACCGATGGTTTTCCGGAATATGAGTTCTTCCACCTACAAAATGAGCAGCACCGCGAACTTACCCCTCAGAAAGGGACAGAGGGGTCCTCTTTGGGGTAACCCTCCGGTGTGAGAATAAGATATTGTAGGAGAAGATGATAAGAATGTGAAAGTGAGTAAGGACTTAGAATATATTTTCTTGCTTACCTCCCACTGTGGAGGTGATGTGGTATTTATAGTATTAGAGTTTCCAATGATTGGGCTCAGACCCAATTAGGGCCTTTTTGGCCTCCTCCTATTGCTTCGCGCCACGTGTCCTTAGGACACCTTGTGCTTTTTCATTGAATATTCTCTGACTAAGGTATTTCACCTGACCCATGTGCAATCACGTGGTAGCACATGGGCTTTGCTGAGTTGTCCACCCTTCATTGGCAGCTGTCAACATCAGCATATTCATTATTCCTTAAAGGATACCTTCTGGAAGGTTGTCTGATGAGCACAATCATGGTTGTCCTTATCCTGATTTGGATAAGGACGTGGTTGATTGTGTGCATGTGTGATATGCGCCTATCCTGGGGATGCGCGAGGTCTTCTCTTTATTCTCACGCGCAGATGTTTCATGCGCAGATGTGATATGCGTGAGCATGTGATATGCGCAATCATATGTAATATGCGTGAGCATATGTGATATGCGCCACGCGCAGATGTGATATGCGTGAGCATATATGATGCGTGAGCATATGTGATGCGTGAGAATATGCGATATGCGTGAGCATATGTGATGCGTGAGCATATATGATATGCGTGAGCATATGTGATGCGTGAGCATATGTGATATGCGCCACGCGCATAGGTTTTGGCTTTGCGTCTTCATGACATCCTGATTTCAAGCCTGTTGTCTATATCTTGTGGGTTGACCCGCCCCGCTCGATGTTAAGGCGGGTGCATACCTCTTCAAGCCCCCCCCAGTCTAATGTGTGTCTTGTCTCGCGCGAGCGAGGTAAGATAGATATTAGACTTAATGGTTTGCTTTTTTAATAGGGTTTATCTTTTCCTTTTCATTTCTCACAAGTGCGTTGCGCGAAATTCTATCCTTTTGGTTGAAATGAATCGTCCATGTACGTGGTTGGTTGGTGCTGACATGCGTCAGAGATGTAGACGTTATGTGTCAGACTTTTCGTGTGCTCGAGGTGCTACAGTGGCCTTTCATGTCTCCTCATACAGTGTCAGGAACACGTGTCGCGCTCATGTTGGGCTGCACCTGCGAGTGGGGGCGCGTGAGCTTAACTCTGATCATTACCTGTTTCTTTCTCTCTCCTGGGCCTATAAAAGCAAGCCTTTTGAGTGGTTTTTTCTTCATCTTCATTGTTATTTTCAGAGCTCTTTCTTCTTCAATTTTCATTCCGATTAAGAGCCTTTATCCTTTGCTTCCAGATTTCCGTGCTTAAAGTAACCATACTGTTTGATTCACAATTGTATGTCTGATAACCCAGACACCACAATTTTCCCCAGCAAACGTCGTGTAAAGTCGTTGGTTATGTCCACTTTGAAGAAGACCGGCAAGTGTAAACGGGCTGCCGAGGCCTCGTTGGAGGAGGTGGGGAAGAACAAAACGGTGAAGAGATGGGATGAGATTCCCTGCAGATTGAAACAGTCTGACTTCGATAATCTCGTCGCCTCTCAAGGTTTTCTCCCTGAGTACAGCTGTCTGCTCCCCGCGACCGGGCAAACGGCGGCAGATCCGCCCACCGGCTATATCTCTTTATACTCTCACTTTTTCACTCATTGTAACCTTCGTCTTCCGATGACAAGGTTTATGGGTGCGTTCTTTCAGTTTTATGGGATTCCCATATCCTAAGTCCATCCTTGTGGACTAGTGCGCATGACTCATTTTGAGTTCATGTGCAAAGCTCAGCGCGATGAGCCCACCCCTCGGCGCTTTCAATATTTTTACAAGCCAAAAATCCAAGGTTCTTGGTTCTCATTCATACCGCGCAGTCAGAAGGTTAAGTGCTGCACTGTTTCCTTCAAAAGCCTTCATGACTGGGCTGAAAATTTTTTTTTATATTAAGGCTGGTGTGATTCCCATCCGCATGACCATGCGCTCGATCACTTCTGCGCCCGCGGATGAGAATGTTCTTAAGAACCCAACGGGCGCATGGGTTAACAAGTTATCTGCTGAACCATCCCCCGCCAAGAATATTTGCGAGGAGGCGCTGGTGGGGGTTGGTATGAGCAAGAGGTGGACCGACAGCGCGACTGAGCCTGTCGTCCATGTTGATGGCTTAGGTGAGTTATTTGCTCATTGCATTATTTCTGCGCGAATATAATTCGTTTTGCTGATATCATTTGTCTTGTTTTATGCAGTAAGCAAGGAATACGTCCACGCCGCCTATGACGAGCATATGGAGGGCGGCTCTGTCGCGCTGAGCGCTAGGGAAGTTGCTTTCCCGATCGCTTCGATGATATGTTCATCCCTGTCGATTTAGAATTTTGCTTTGACAGCGATGCGCCTGGTAAGCCTTTGTACTTATGCTTATGCCTTTAGAATACCAAATTTGGTTAACATTTCTGTTGCACGTATTGTAGATGCGCTCGAGAATTATGAGTTGGAGCTTGCGGAAGAGGAGGTGGAGGAGGAAGAAGCTGAGGCGCCACAACTCAAGCGCAAAGCTAAAGGCAAAACTGGCGCAGGGGCCAGTAAAAAACAGAAGAAAAATGATGCCCCTGTTGCCCAGAATCTTCCTCCTACCCAAGCGAAGGGACTTGAGAAAACCAAGGGATTTACCTCCAAGTTTTCCTCGTCTTCTTTGCCTCGAGGTGTGGGCAATCCTCCCGTCCACACGAGGTATGGTGCTGCCACCTCATCTCTTCGCGCGGCGGACAAGGGAAGCGGCGCTGCGCCTGCTGTTTCATCTTCTCCAACAGGTATACTTTGTTTATATTTTGTGGTTTTATGAGCGTGATTCCGATAGAGTTATTAATGAAGCTTTGTTCACTCAAATGTTTGTAGAGCCGGCGACTTTGGTGGCTCAACCTCAGGCACAGCAAGGTACCGAGGCTGCGCCGAAGGTTGCTTTGAAGTCCCCTGTTTTACCCTCGAAAATGGGGAAAATGGACTTCATGGCGATGCTCAATTCGCGGACGGCGGTGCGCCAAGGTATTTATTGCGCTTTGATTTTATGATTTTTTCCTTTAGATCAAGTCATGAATCATTTCTCCTTGTTGGTTTTTTCATAGGAATTATAGCTGGCACACAAGCTGCCGGTGGCACTGCTGGCGCCGGCGCCGGCGCCGGCGCCGGCGCCGTTAGTTCTGCTCCTGCTCCAACAAGCACTGAATCTCCTCTCATTGGGATTACTAAGGAGCAAGAGACTATTTTACGCGCTGATCTAACGGCGTCAAGACCTCCCTCACCTCCTCCTGCGCGCAGCCCTCGTGAGACTGTTTTTGATTTTTCCAAGTCGCAGGAGAAGAAACCTGTTACAGAGGATGATGAGGAGGTCAATTCTGAAGGTTCTGATGGTGGCCGCGCAAGCCCTGTAGCGCCACGAGATTTCGTGGCGCAGCCTTCTTCTCGTGGGGCTGGCGCTGACTTTTCTGCCGGCTCTCCGCAGGTATAAGTTTGTTTTGCTCTGCTGTGCGGACTTCCAGATTAGTGTTTAGATGACTAAAACGTTGCTTTTGCGTTGCTTTGTGTTTGCAGGAAGCCGATCACATATACCGCCCGAGCTGGAATATCACTGAAGATAGCTCATTTCAATCAATGGGCGTATGTGAAGACTTCTGGGCTCACTTTGTTCCTCCGGCTGAGAGGAGGTTTCAAGAGGACCGCGCTCGCGTGGACTTGCTTAATGACCACCTTTTTGCTGGGTCTGCGTTCTTTGCTGCCTCCCAAGAGCTTCGCAATGATTATATAAAAGTGCGTGATGCCCTTGTGGAGGCCAAGCGAGAGGCTAAGGTTTCAGCTTGGAATCTTTTTGATGCCCGAGAGAGGGCTGAGAAACTCCAAGCGGAACTTAGCGAGAACCGGGCAAGTGCCAACGCTGCTTTTGTGAAGCGCGGGCATGAGCTGCAAGCTGCGCGGGAGAAGCTGCAGGTGGCAGAAGCGGATGCCGCCAAGTACGCGCGCCGGGCGCGTGACCTGGAGTTGGAGGCAGAGGCGCGTGACCAAACTCTTGCGCAGGCTAACACTGACAAATCTTTATTAGAGAATGAGGTTGCGCGCCTGAAGAAAGAGCTCGATGCTGCGCGAGCGGAAAAGAATGAAGCCTTGGCGGCAGCAGCGTCTGACAAAGAAGAGCTAAAACAAGCCAAGGAAACTGTTGAGTTGTTAAACTCTCAGATTCCTGCTCTTGAGACGTCTGTTTCTTCCCTCGCGCAGGATCGTCAATGGCTAGTTTTACAGGGTGTGACTCGTTGCGCTTATGCGATGAAATACTCAGACGAGTTTCAGACCCTTGTGATGGATTGCAATGCAGCATCGCGCTTGGTGGGTCGAGCTGAAGGGTTTAAGGATGGCTATGAATATGGCATGCTGAAGAAGAATCCATCCGACTACCCTTATCAGCTCGACGCTGTCTGCGCTGACATGGCCGAGGTGGGGGAGAAGTACTTGAATACTCAAATTCCCATCCTTGAGCAGGTATTTTAACCTTAATGAGTTTACTTTGACTTATTTTCCTAATCTTTTGTACTCATACTTTTCCTTGTGACTTGCAGATAGCCACACTTGCTGACCAGCCCGATCTTGGCGCGCTAAAGAAATTACTTGATGAATGTGAAGGGACTAGTGGCAGCGATGATGGCGCGGGCAATGCTGCCTCTGCTAGCGGCTCTGGCGTGGCCAAAGGACCTACTCCTGACACTATCGTGATAGAAGACGACTCCATTCAAGACGAACAGCTTGATTATGGTAAGTTTGGAGATGACGAGGAGCGGGCTGCGCCAGATGCTAAGGGAGGAGGTAATGATGAGGACGATGAAGAGGCTGATATTGATATAGAGACTTGAAAAGCCCTTCATGTTTTTTTTTTGTAGTTTTTTCTTGTATTTGGCTTCACTGATGATAGCCGCCTCTCTGCGCCCTTCAAGTAAGTTGAGATCCAACCTCCTTTCGCGCTCGTTATCCGTCTTACTCATCATGAGCACTCTATAGGATGGGCATCCAATCTCTGCTGGAATCATAGCCTCCGTTCCATAGGTTAGGCTGAACGGGGATTCGCCATTGCTGGTTTTGCTTAATGTCCTATGCGCCCACAGGACATTAGGTAGCTCCTCGACCCATGAATGGGATTCTCCCTCCAACCTTTTCTTCAGCCCATTCAGCAAGCTTTGGTTCGCGCGTTCCACTTGGCCATTCCCTTGAGGGTGGTATACTGAAGTGAAGACCTGGTTGATGCGCAATTCTTTGAGCCAACTGGATATCTTCTTGTCAGTGAATTGTTTGCCATTGTCGCTCACAATTTCCATGGGCAGGCCAAAACGGCATATGATGTGGCTCCAAATAAATTGCTTCATTGCCTCGGCTGTGATTTTTGCCAGTGGCTTGGCTTCAACCCATTTTGTGAAATAATCCACTGCCACTACCAAAAATTTTAACCGCCCTTGTGCTTGTGGTAAGGGACCCACAATATCGATTGCCCATTTGTGGAAAGGCCATGCGGAGGTCACCGGAATCAAGTTGTTCTTTGGCCGCATGGTGTTTGGCGCATAGCTCTGACACGCTTTGCATTTTTGGATCTCTTTTAACGCGTCCAAGTACATGCCTGGCCAATAGTAACCTGCGTTCATTGCCTTGGCAACCACCATGCGCGGGCCAGCATGTATTCCACAGATTCCCTCGTGTATAGGATCACATAGCTTGCTTCCTCGGCGTCTAAGCATTTCATGAGCGGTCCAAGATAAGAGCGTCGATATAACGTACCATCAAGCAGTTCGTAGTTCTGCGACTTGTGTATTATCTTCCTCGCCTGTGCGCGATCGTCTGGTACTTTTCCCTCATTCAAGAATTCTATTATTGGAGTTATCCATGATGAAGGTGTTGTATGAATTACAAGGACAGACTTCGCTTCCACCGACGGGTTGCTCATTACTTCCACTCTGACATCTTTGCCGAAATGATCGAAGCTGGTTGATGCCATCTTGCTCAGCGCGTCGGCAGACTTGTTTTCACTGCGCGGAATATGTATGATTCTGAAGAAGTCAAATTGCTCGGTGAGTTTCTTCGCCTGCTCTAAATACAGAGGCATAGTGTTCTCCTTGGCATCATAAAGGCCATTGACCTGTGCTGCTACCAAGTATGAATCAACATGAGCCTCTAGCTTTTTAACTCCGAACTTGTGCGCGATGCGCAAACCAGCCAGCAGGGCTTCATACTCAGCTTCATTGTTGGTGTTCTTGAAATCCAACCTGATTGCGTAAGTATACTCATGATTTTCTGGATCCACCAGTTTGAGGCCTGCGCCGGACCCTTCGTTGTTTGAAGCTCCATCAGTGAATAATCTCAAACATTTTCTTCATTATTGGCTTGCGGAGGGTCTACTTCGCGCTGAGCCTCGTCGACTTTTCCTTCAGGGATTTCTGCAATGAAATCAGCTAAGACTTGTCCCTTGATTTCTGGACGAGGTTTGTAGGTGATCGTGTGCTCCCCTAATTCCAGCGTCCATTTTGTCAGCCTTCCTGAGAGCGCGGGACGTCGCAAGACTTGCTGTATGTTGTAATCAGTCAGGACTTCAATGGGATGACTATTGAAATATCTATGAAGCTTGCGCGACACATGTGTTAGTGATAAAACTAACTTTTCTATGATGGTGTAGCGCGTCTCAGGATCTGTCAGCACCCGACTTACATAATAGATTGGTGTTTGGATTCCCTTGCGATCCACCAACAACACTGCGCCAATGGCGCGCTCTCCTGCTGACAGGTACAACGTTAGAGTTTCACCAGGTAGTGGAGCTGTGAGCGCAGGCAGATTTATCAGACATTCTTTTATCTCATTGAAAGCTTGCTCGGCCTCAGGCGTCCACTTGAATTGGCTTTTCTTTAAGCAATTTCTCAATGTGTTAACGAATGGGGTAGATTTGCTTGCATGGTTCGCTAGGAACCTGTTAATTGATACCAATCTACCATTCAACTTTTGAACTTCCTTCATGGTGGATGGCGAGGGCATGTCGAGGATAGCCTCCACCTTCTCTGGGTTCACCTTGAAACCATCCTTGGTGACCATTACACCGAGAAATTTCCCTTCTTCTACGCCGAATGTGCATTTGCTCGGGTTGAGCTTCATGTTTACTTCCTTTAGGCGCCGAAGGGTTTCTTCGATGTCTTTGAGCATTTGTTTTTCCTCCCTGCTTTTAATCACCAAATCATCCACATAGACTTCTAAGTTTCTTCCAATTTGCTCGTTGAAAACTGCATCCATGAGTCGTTGGTAAGTGGCTCCTGCATTCTTCAAACCAAAGGGCATTTTTGTGTAACAGAATACACCCTTGTCAGTTCTGAAAGCAGTCTTGTCCTCATCTTGTGGTGCCATTTGAATTTGGTGATAGCCCTTATAGGCATCCAGGAAACATTTGAGCTTAAATGGCGCCACAGAGTCCACCTTCGCGTCAATGTTTGGGAGGGGGTAACAATCTTTTGGACACGCTTTGTTGAGGTCCTTGAAATCAATGCACATTCTCCATGACCTATTGCTCTTCTTTACCATCACAGGATTGGCTACCCATGTTTGGTATCGTATTGGGCGGATGATATTTGTTCGCAGTAGATCTTCTACTTGCTCATTCATGGCCTTTGCCTTCTCATCTCCCATGACTCTTTTCTTTTGAGCAATTGGCTCTACAGACTTGAATGTGTTGAGAGAATGCTGCGCTAGGTCTCGCGGAACCTCAGTCATATCAGAATGTTGCCACGCGAAGACCGATATATACTTGTTACTGCGCATAAATGATCTCGGTATACAAATGTTACTCCTGTTGGTGTTGGGAACCCCAACGCGCCGTGCTCTGGTGACAGTATGGCGTTGAATTGGGCAATCGTTCCTCTACCCAAAATCATATTATGGCATGAAGTGGTGGGCAAGACCAAGAAGTTGACAATTTCAGCTCGCTTGTGTTTCTCATCCCCCATAGTTAGTTCGAATTGTATCTGACCTAGGGGGTGAATAATTTCGTTTGAGACACCCGAGATTGGTGCATTCACAATTTCGAGCCTTGCTTGGTCTGCTGGATCCAACTTCCTGAAACATTGCTCGTACATGATGTCTGATTCACTGCCGGTGTCCACCAGGACTTTTGACACCTCATAATGAGCGATGTGTGCAGTGATGACTAGAGGACTGCTGATAGACGGGCCTCCTCTGATTCTTGGGAAGATTACTTGTTGCTCGCGTCAATCCCCTTGGACTTGCGCGCTTCTCTTCCTCGATCTTTGCCCTTGCCTTCCTCCTTCAGCTACACAGATTCTTTTGAACTTTTTACTGGCTGGGGCTCCGTCTGGTTGTTCATTCTCTGGTCTTGGATTTTTTACCAGGTGAGCCAACTTGCCTGATTTTACATCTTTTTCGATCGCATCCTTCAAATGGTGGCATGCATCGGTGTTGTGCCCTGTGGATTTGTGAAACTCACAATACTTGCCACTGTTTGATGGTCCCTTATGGAGTAATGGCCTGGGGCTTTTAAACTGGACATTCTCTGTGTTTAACACTTGCGAAGGCGTTTTGGTGAGGGGGGTCCATATTCTTGGTAGAGGTCTGTTAGGCTCTCTGGCGCCTTCCTTCCTGTCCCCCTCTCCGCGATTAAGCATGTCTTTTTGGGGCTGGGGTGAACTTTGTTGCGCTTGCTTTTCTGCGGGAGAATAATTGGTTTGTTGCAACCTGGACCATACGGAGTTTTGTTTGCCCCTCCTTTCATTGTTGCGTGGTGTTTCTGTTTGATGCCCTCTATCTCTTGCTCTGTCTTGGGCAATTTGTTTTTCATTTCGCGCGAAGACTCGCGATGCTTCCATAAGCTTAGCCCAAGTGGTTGGCATGCCATCTCTGCTCACGAGAGCTCTGCGGAGTTGATCACTGCGCGCACCTTGTATAAAGGCCACGCGCAAGAGTTGTTCAGTGATACCTCCAATTGCAAGAGATTCCTGATTGAAACGAGTTATGTAGTCTTCAATGGTTTCATCATTCCTGCGCACGCAGTGCATGATGTCATCGGGGTCGCGCGTGTGTCTGCGCTGCTGTACAAAGTGAGCCTGGAACTTTTCCAATAGCTCTTCGAACCCATCGATTTGTCCTGTCGGCAAGCTTTCGAACCAGACACGCGCTGCGCCCGTGAGGCCGCGAGCAAACATGTGACACCATGTTGGCATCGTCCAGCTTTCTAGGTTTCCAGTGTTGTAAAAACCTTGTAAGAAATCGTCTGGATCTCTTGTGCCATCGTACTTGCCTAAACCACTTGGCATCTTGGTTTTGTGTTGAATGGGAGCCTTCGCGATGCGCTCAGTGAATTTTGAGTGTTTTACCAAGATGGCTGGTCTATACGGTGTGGTCACGTCCACTTGCGCTTTTGCTTGTGGGTTGTATGGTGTGTATAAATCCACATCAACTTTGGCTGCAGGTGCTATGTTCATGTGTGCGCGAAGCTGTGAACCTCCTGCATGAGTATCTCGCGTCTTCCTCATGCTGTGCACCTCTTCCTCATCACTAATGTCAGCGTGTTCGGTGTGAACAGAGTGACCATCTTCCGGCGCGCGCGCCTTTTTTGTTGTTCCCTGAATGGTTTGTTTATCAAATGCGAGCCTTTGTGTTAAGTCGGCTAACTTTTTGTGTTTTACCAGCTCATTGTATTTGTCCATTAAACGCCGTTGTTCGTTTATGAGCCATTCTTTAGGGTCATTGGTTTCAACTTCCGGACCCATTGGTCCTTTTTGTTTTGCACCAGTCAGATTTTAGAACGTGAGATCGTCTGGAGGAGTTTCAGTCTGGCTATGAGGTGTTGTGATGAAGGGATGGTTACAGCTGGTGCGCGTAGTATCACGCGGTGCCCTCAGAAACTGATGTCCCTCATTAACGTCCTCAAGCTCATTATCCTCCAGAACTTGATCGCTGTTTCGAACACCGGAAACCATGGTGAAGATTTTCAGAGAGAAAATTGGTGAAATAGTGGTTTTATTACCGTTGTAACAGGTGATGGCGCCAATGAAGAAGCGTGGATCGACTTACTTATATACGATCAACGTTCCTCGGGTATGAGTGTGCTGTATCACCGATGGTTTTCCGGAATATGAGTTCTTCCACCTACAAAATGAGCAGCACCGCGAACTTACCCCTCAGAAAGGGACAGAGGGGTCCTCTTTGGGGTAACCCTCCGGTGTGAGAATAAGATATTGTAGGAGAAGATGATAAGAATGTGAAAGTGAGTAAGGACTTAGAATATATTTTCTTGCTTACCTCCCACTGTGGAGGTGGTGTGGTATTTATAGTATTAGAGTTTCCAATGATTGGGCTCAGACCCAATTAGGGCCTTTTTGGCCTCCTCCTATTGCTTAGCGCCACGTGTCCTTAGGACACCTGGTGCTTTTTCATTGAATATTCTCTGACCAAGGTATTTCACCTGACCCATGTGCAATCACGTGGTAGCACATGGGCTTTGCTGAGTTGTCCACCCTTCATTGGCAGCTGTCAACATCAGCATATTCTTTATTCCTTAAAGGATACCTTCTGGAAGGTTGTCTGATGAGCACAATCATGGTTGTCCTTATCCTGATTTGGATAAGGACGTGGTTGATTGTGTACATGTGTGATATGCGCCTATCCTGGGGATGCGCGAGGTCTTCTCTTTATTCTCACGCGCAGATGTTTCATGCCCAGATGTGATATGCGTGAGCATGTGATATGCGCAATCATATGTAATATGCGTGAGCACATGTGATATGCGCCACGCGCAGATGTGATATGCGTGAGCATATATGATGCGCGAGCATATGTGATGCGTGAGCATATGCGATATGCGTGAGCATATGTGATGCGTGAGCATATATGATATGCGTGAGCATATGTGATGCGTGAGCATATGTGATATGCGTGAGCATATGTGATATGCGCCACGCGCATAGGTTTTGGCTTTGCGTCTTCATGACATCCTGATTTCAAGCCTGTTGTCTATATCTTGTGGGTCGACCCGCCCCGCTCGATGTTAAGGCGGGTGCATACCTCTTCATTAGGGTTTCCAATGATTGGGCTCAGACCCAATTAGGGCCTTTTTGGCCTCCTCCTATTGCTTCCCGCCACGTGTCCTTAGGACACCTGGTGCTTTTTCATTGAATATTCTCTGACCAAGGTATTTCACCTGACCCATGTGCAATCACGTGGTAGCACATGGGCTTTGCTGAGTTGTCCACCCTTCATTGGCAGCTGTCAACATCAGCATATTCTTTATTCCTTAAAGAATACCTTCTGGAAGGTTGTCTGATGAGCACAATCATGGTTGTCCTTATCCTGATTTGGATAAGGACGTGGTTGATTGTGTGCATGTGTGATATGTGCCTATCCTGGGGATGCGCGAGGTCTTCTCTTTATTCTCACGCGCAGATGTTTCATGCGCAGATGTGATATGCGTGAGCATGTGATATGCGCAAGCATATGTAATATGCGTGAGCATATGTGATATGCGCCACGCGCAGATGTGATATGCGTGAGCATATGTGATGCAAGCCTGTTGTCTATATCTTGTGGGTTGACCCGCCCCGCTCGATGTTAAGGCGGGTGCATACCTCTTCATCTAGAATTCTAGAAATACCAATCTGCATGGATGAGTTTTGGTGGGGCATCTTCTCACAGTTTTAGTGGGGCCTCTGCTAACATACGATAGTAATTTTAATGTGTGTGTAGTTTAATATCTTTAATCCTTTGAGATTTGGTAATCTTAAATTTATGGGACGTGTAACAAAAAGATGTTTGATACTCGATTAAGTCAAAAATTTGTATGTTTGATTCATAGATGGATAGTGCCTTGCTCGTTATTTTTTTTAAAGACAGGCTATTATTATTAAAACACTATTAGTCAGAAGCCAAGATGTAAAAAAAAAATAATAAATAAATAAAAGTCAAATAAGGGGTCTTATTCTCAGCCTATTCCCTATATTTATGTGAGATGGTTTTTTTAAATTACATGGTATGGTTATAAATGGTTGTGAGTAAAGAGAGAAAATGTTATATGGGAAAGTTAAATTTGGGGTTTTACTGTTCACACCGTATAATTTTTTAATATTTTCTGAAAGTGGTTGTGAGTGAATCAGAGAGAAAAGATAATGATAAAGATATAAAAAGTATTATTTAATTAAACACGTGAGAGAAAATACAATGATTTTTAGTTTAATTATATGATATATATGGATATATAGTAGGGAATAGGCGGGGAATGTTCTTATACCTCTTGGACCTTGTAGCTCAAGCTTATTGTGTCAAATGTTATTATGAAGTGTATCATTTTTGAATCCCTATATAATCCACTAAGCTAGTGACAAATATAATTAACCCGATCAATTTTTTTTTATTGTCTTCAATCAACCTATTATTTCACCTGGACTAGACCTGTCACCAAAGAAGGACCGAGCCACAACACAATAAGATGTGAAATTCGACTTGCTACCAAACACATAGCAAAAACGTGATCATTAATCCATTAAACTCGTTATAAATTGTATTGTTTGACATATCTTTTCCTTTTCTCACAAGTTGCGTTACTCGTTATTAATTAGGACCCACAAAACTTTACATAGCCCATTTTAGTGGGTGTTTAGATTTCAAGCTTGACATCCACGCGTATTTTTCAGGAACCAAGTGCTCACCTATCAATTTATTGGAGATATTTTGACTTATTATTTAGGTTATTTCCTTTTCCAACTTAATTCACTGAAGAAGCAAAAACCGAACCCGGATGGGATTCAATTTGTATTTCATCCAGAATGAGTTGTAACACGAACCACTAGTAAGATGAGATCAGATTTTATCTAAGTTCCTAAAACACAAACACCGTAAGACTCGCTACGGGAAGGATGGGAGGGGGGGGGGGTCTTCTAGGAACTACTCTCCGGTGTGAGAATAAGTACTGTACTATGAACGGAATAAGTACGAAGTACAAGTAATTGATGTAATCTGTGGAGAGTGAATGAATACCTTATGAAGATGATTGAAGTATTTATAGCCGGGGATGGGGGAAGATGATTGTCGGAGTTGTCACTGTCTAGGATATTCCATTCCTACCTGAATGGACACGTGTTGCGTGCTTATAAGATATGACAGCCTGGACACGTTCAGGGCGGTCACCAGGTGCCCAGCTATCATCTTTTAATTAGATGGTGTCGTTGTTAGGGAATGTTGTAGTAATCTTCTAGAAACAGTTATAGTTGTTCTTCCTTATCACATGGGAACTTGCAATTATTTCTCTTTCGTGTAAGGTTCCTTATGCGGTCCGCGGATTCCTTCCGCTGGTATTTGTTGATGGCCGCCCGCGGGTTATATCAGTCATCCGCGAACTATTTTCTTAGCTTGCGGATCGTTTTACTACCCTATATCTATAAGTCCCCCCAGTCCATTGTTTCTTCCATAACATCATATCACGGATGGAATTATGACTCTCTGCTCTTTCTTGGGTGTGAGGTTCGTCCTTGTGCGTGTAGTTGATGCTTATCTTCATTAGACTAGGGTGACTTTTGGAGGTTATGACGTGATGGTTTCAGTCTGAGCTGTGTCAGGCGTCTTTTTCGAGATGTCTGCATGTATTTTTAGGTGGTTGATTAAAATCATTTTGCTTTTTGTTAGCTCCCGCCTAACGTGTTGACCGCTGATTGAACGATGGTTGAGGGTGGATTGTTTCCCTTCCTATCACATTAAGTGCGATGAGTATATAAAGGGGAAGCGTTACGTATACCACTGTCCATTTACTTGCACATTCCTTCTAGCGATTTCTTTTTCTTGGTATCTTGCTTTCTATTGTTTCTCATCATAGCTCACTTTGAAAGATTATGTGATGCCCTAATGGCAGGTGGGAAGAGAGAAGATCCTCCGTCTACCGTCGACAATATTGTGATTAACTGGAAGGAAAAGGACTTCCAGGATATAGTTGGATTGTATGTTGATTCCAAAATGAGAGCCAGAGCTTCCGGTGAGTGTATCTACTGCTAACTTGCCTCCGAAAGGCAAACTTGGCCTTTACGGCGAGTATTTTACGACCAACAATTTCATATTGCCGATTACGATGTTCGTGAGCCGCTTTTTGACAATAACTGGGATACATATATCTCGGATGCACCCATTCGGGCTCATGAGGCTTCGACATTTCGAGTTATGCTGCCAAGCTTTGGGCGTGGCTCCCTCTGCCAAGAAATTTTGCGTATTCTACAAGCTCCAGGCTCGCGGGAGCTGGTTCAGCTGTTATGTTATCAACAAGAAGCCTATAGGGACCGATCGCCCTGCTGTGCACACGAGTGGAAGACGAAGTTCTTCTGGATCATTCTTTGACTGCGAAATTTACGGATCTCACCGTAGCTGACTCGAAGAATCAGCCTTCGTACGAGACCCTCACCCGCACTCCTACTCTGATGGATCTGATTCCTGAATCAACGCTTGTGATGGGGGGGATGAACCGTCTGTGGCCATATCCGGACGAGTATCCATATTTTCAAGGGATGACGGAAGTGAGTGCTTGTATTGATAATAACATTTTTTTTTACATTTGTTTTCTGCGTCCGCGGAGGGGTCCGTTTTTGATGTCCTGGTGCCTGGCATCTCCGTTGGAATGCTCCTCCGTTCGCTCGAACATGGGGCACTACCCATTCTTGAACAGACAAAGGAAAACTTCCATTTTCCTGAACGTGGGCGCCTTGAGCCTGTTCTTAACGAAAACATATATGCTCAAGGTGTGTATATCTTAAACCCTCGTACCCTTACTGCTATGGATTCGCATGGGAAGATCATCCTTCATCTTCTAATGAAGATTCTTCAACTAGTGAAGGGTTGTCGTCCAATGACGAGGAATTTTCGCCTTCTAATTATGCGGGAGTCATGCGTGCTATTGCAGATCTTACCCGCAACGAAAGCGAAGGGAGGATGCCACCATTGGATCCGCCAAAGGTGGGGGTTCCGATCACGAGGAGAATCCTACTGATGCGGAAGCCCCAAAATCCAAGATGGACCAGCCTTAGGGTTCGAAGAAGACTTCGCGCCCTAAACCCAAGAAGGTTTGTCTTAGTGACCGGATCCTCGAGATTTCCACTGAGACTGCTCCGAGTAAATATTTCCCAATTGAATTTCCTGTGTCCTTGGTTTTAATGTTTTACGTGTTTGATAGGACTCACGAAGGTGGTAATCACTGAGCCATCTCCTCCATCTCCACCGCCTCCAACATCGCCTCCATCTCCGCTGCCCCAACAAGATCAGGCTAACCGAGATAAGGGAAGACTCTGAAGACGGTCATGGCAAGGGGAGAGGATACGCTTCGCACTGAACCAATCATTTAGGATCCTCCCGCTTCTATCGGAGGAGGGGAAGGAGGGCCTTCTCAAGCTTCAACTTCGACTCCCCTTAACCAAGGGGGGTATTCCATTTTCCTTCCTCAATAGACTCTAGGTCCAAATACGCGCTTTACTGATATGGACGCCTGCCTAGAGTTCTTTGATCACTGCCTCCCTCCTGCTGAACGCGAACCCAGTACACACGTTCCCTAGACGACTTGACAATTTACTTTAATTACCATCTTGCCAATGTCATGTCTACCAGGCGTGAGATTTTCCAAGAATGGGTGACAGGGGAAGTGGACTTGGAAAGGTTAAGGCGGGAGCTAAAGAAGTTGGAGGTGGAGAGGGACGCCGCAAGGGAGGATTCCCGGGAGAGGGATGATGCCCTTATAAAGTTGTTAGAGACTAATACTGTGTTAGAAGGGCAGGTCTTTTCTCAGGGTGATCTCCTCGCCCATCAGGAAGAGGAACTTCAGTGGTTTAGGGCTAAACTCTCGATGAGGGATAGGCGTATCGACGAACTCAGCACCAATGGCGCCCACCTCTCCGGGGAAAATGCTAAGGTAAAGTCTGCAGAAGTTAAGGCCTCCGCAGAAAAGAAGTGGCTCATGAAATATGGCTTTCCCCAGGTAACTACTTATTCTTCCTTCTTCGTCTTTGATTAAAGGATGCCTACTAACCCCTTGTCATTTTCTTTGAAGGTTATCGACCATATCAAGGATGGTCCTGGGCTTGGGGATTGCCTGGCCAAGCTCCTTCTCCACTCATCTCGAGCAGATCAGAAGGCTGGATTTGAAAGGTACCTATCAATGGCTCGCGAAGGTCGCTCATCGTCTGTATTTGAGCTTCACGACCAAGATGTATATGCCGAGTACCATGCCAGCCTTCAAGAGTTCAACAATCTGACATTCGCCATTAAGGACTTCATAGAGAAATATCGAAGTGATGAATATGGCGTGGCAGACTTGCGTGCGCACCTTCGAACCCTCCGAGGTGAGTCGGATGAATATGACAATTAGTTATAGGAAATTTCTTGTAAATGACTTGTGTAAATATTATGTATGCAATTTATTTTTAATGAAAAAGGATTGACTTTCTTTTGTCTCATCTAATTTTCATTCTTAAACTTTTACGTTGCATCCAACTATGTATTTCTTGATATGCGGACCACTCGTTTTACGATATAATTTTATCCGCCTTGGCTATCATGCGGGTGACTTGAAATCTTTGTTACTTTCTCGCATATATACCAGTTGCATTTACTTTCTGACTTTGGCGTGGCTGTTGTAATCATTTAGTTTGCTCTATTAGCATATGACTAGGATTCAGTATACATTTTAGGAACTGATGTGACGGAACCGTGCCAGCTGGGTTAGTGATTGACAGCTGCACAGTTTTGACGGCTGCCATGGGGATTCATTTTCAAAGTTTACACTTTCCCGCCTGACATGCCACGATTCTGTTGGACCTCCCTTTTCATTTACCGTACGTCGCATTTATTGCGGTTAGTATAAATAGGAGTTTAGTCGTTCCATTTTTTCTTATCGTATTAGCCTTTTCCTTTAACCTCTTTGCCAGAAACGGAATCTTCCTTAAAACTCTAAATTTCACAATTGCTCGCTGCAGCTGATTCTTAGTCGAGTATCTAATGGCCACCAAACAAACATATCCTACAGTTGATCGTATTCCGAGCAACTGGAGGGAAAGAGACTTTGAAGACATCGTGAATGTCTATGGTCTCACTTCGGAATGGGGCTCGGAGTTTCCTACCCCGGTCGGCCGACAAGCCTCCAACAGAGAAGGTGGCAATGTACGCCGAATATTTCTCACTTGGCAACCGTCGGTTTCTGATAACCAAGTTTATCGGAAACCTATTGACTGGGAATATGATACATCTTTCCCAGCTATATTCTTTGGGACTGATGCACATGCGCCACTTCGAGTTTTGCTGCAAGGCGCATGGCATTGTCCCCATAGTGGAGAAGTTGCCATTTTTTGCAAGATGCATAGTCGCGATTGGTGGTTCAACTCTATTCCCATCGGTAAAGGATTGGCTGGGATCGAGCCTTCCTGGATCGATCCTGAATGGCGTTCAAAGTTCTTCTGGATCTGGGAGGATGCAGTCCCCTTATCCATGACCCGTCGTTCTCCCGACCAGAAGCTTCCCAGCTTGCCATTAGTGGAACACCCTGAGGGGCAAAGTTGGTGTAATTTGCTGACCCGTACACCTACGCCGTTGCGCTCCATTCCTGAGGCCGCGTTAGTGCGTGCTAGGATGAGCTGTCTGTGGCCCTTCTCAGACTTTATTCCTTTTTATTGGAAGCCTGATAGACTTAAGTATTTCCACGGTATTTTCTTCCTTTTGTTTTGAGATGGCTTACTTATCTATTTTCTGTGCAGCTGAGGGGATTCTTTTAGCGGTGCTTGCTGATTCCGTTCTGGGATGCATGAAGTATTGCCCGCGAGATAAGAAAGTTCTCCTCAGTCTTGACAAGATACGGGATTATTTTCTATTCCCCCGGACAACCCGCCAGGAACCTGTAGTCTCTGAGGCTATGTATACAGCATGTATTGGGTTTTTTCCTCTGATTAGTTTTGTTGAATGTTAAGTTTTTTTCTAACAGTTTATCACTTGTAGATGTTGGGAAAAAGAGGAAGGAAGCTACCACTTCCGAGCCAGTTCAGCGTGGCGGGGATTTACCAATCCCTGCCCAATCTCCCGATATCAACTTTAACGTTGGTGGGTACCAACGTTAAAGGCCCTGATTCAACTCTTCCCCCGCCACCTAAGAGGGTCAAGAAGATCAATTTTCTTAACCAGATTCATAACCTTTCCTCGCAGGGTCCTCAAGGAATTTGACACAATCTTGGTTACTTGACTTCTGACATTTAGTAATCTTTCTTTTCCTTGTTTGTATGTTAGTACCTGCACGAAAGCCTTCATCAACTATTGTCATTCGGGACCCTGTTCAATCCGAGATTGCCCACGTTGCTAACCCTTCCTCTGACAGGGGGAAGGCTCATGAAGATCAGGTGGAACAGGTGCCCCGTTTTGATCCGCATTTTAGAGACATGGATATTTCATCTTCCCCACCTTGCTTCCCTCTTATATTACAAGGGAGTGAGGGTGGGTTTGTACATGCTGCTGGGAACCCGCCTCCCTAACCTTCTCACTCAAATCCAGAGGGTGAGGCATGGTCAGAATTTTATGGGGTCTGGAATCCGCAGCAGGATTCGCTCCCCCACCAACCTCAGTGGAAACTTACTCAGGGCTCCAGATTCACTGATGCTGAAACCTGCTACTATTTTCTGAGCCAGAGTGTTCCTCTTGCGGAGCGGGCTTTCCAGGGTGGCCATGCTCGACTTGAACTTGCCAATGCCCATTGCTACCATTCAGCCACTGCCGTGTCCACTAGACAAGAAATCTATCGAGAATGGATAGCAATGGGTAAAGATTCAGGAGCCGCGAAGATAAGATAAATGAACTACAAGCCGAGAATGATCGATATTGCCTAGAGGCCAACACTGCTAAGTGGAAGCTGAAGGATGCTGAGAAGGCTATAAAATATGAGAAAGTGAGGCAAGCGGCAGCAACCAAGGACTGGGAGGAGGCGTGCCGACAGCGGAACGCTACTTTAGAGGTCGCTCGCGCCCAGACTCGTGCCTGGGAAGCTAACCTTACAAAGGCAGAGAACGCCAAGGCTGCACTAGGGGAGCAAATCACTTCTCAAGGTAATACCATTGCCTCTTTGCACGCCAAAGCCTCTACGAAAGACAAACTGATTGAGGAGCTTACGACGCACAATGCAAAACTTATTGCTGAGCAAGGCGACCTTAATTAGAAGGCAGAACATGCCTTGTATGAAAGGAAATGGCTCATGAGCCATGGTCTTCCGCTGGTATGAACTATCAAACTTTTCTCTCTTACATTTATCAAAGTTTTAATTATCGTTCCCTTATTGCACACTATCGGGCATATCCGCGATGGTGCAGAACTGGGAAATTGCCTTGCTGAGCTTCTACATGCTTCACACGAATCAGGGTGCAAGGCAGGATTCCAGGAAGGAGTTTCATTTCCGCAGGAAAGGCGCTCTTTGGAAGAGTTCGAGTTGCATGATTTGGATACTAATGCAGAATATGCCACCAATTACAAGCCTTGGACGAGCTTCATTTTGAGATCCAAGATGTCGTCCAAGAGTTCGCTTTGCAAGATAATGGCGTTCAGCAACTTCAAGACTTCTTCCAAGAACAAGAATACTTTTTTTTTCAGAATGTAATTGTTTTTTGCTTCACTTTTCTTTTGTAATCCCTTTTTTATAAATAAATTGCATGGTTTCCACATTTTGTCTTGCTATGTGAATAATAATATAAATGTTTTCAATTTAAACTCGTCATGTATTCAAAATAAAGGATGATCGTGCGAACTACTGGCATGCAGGCCTTCGCACGCCACAAATATGATGCACAGATCATATATAAAAACTATAGGAATGACACGCGGGGCAATTATACAATATTTAAAGTGTAAGTTTTCCATGTGCAATTAGCATACTTCTTTGACACACAGATCAACAAAATATACTAAAAACTGTACACAAATAAGTGATGCGTAACTTTGTCTTTATATCACAAAAGGACTTTAAAATTTACATCCAAAGTTGGTACGTAGACCAGAAGAAAATTGGCACACAGGCTTAAAAATGGCTCGTAAGCGATTACAAATAACATCTTTTAAGTTGTGCGTGCCACATTCCAATTTCTAGGGATCAATGTTCCGTCTAATTTTTCCAACTTGTATGCGCCTTTGTCAAGAACCGCGTGAATATAATAGGGTCCCTCCCAATTTGGGGCTAATTTCTTGGGTAATTCAGCATTTGATGCTTTGTTGCTCCGGAATACGTAGTATTTCTGGAGTTGGTGCTTATACTTGTTTTCTCTGATAACTGCCAACTCTCTTCGTTCCTATAAGAGTTCTAGGTTTAAGCGCAACTCCTTTTTATTTTAGATGCTAAGGAGTGTTCTCACAGATGGAACCCCCAATCTCTGTCGGAATCATGGCCTCGGTTCCGTAGGTTAGATTGAACGGCGTTTCAGAATTACTTGTCTTCTTGTGAGTTCTATGAGCCCACAAAACATGTGGCAGCTCATCAACCCATCCAGTTCTTTTTGTGCCTAATAAAGCTTTGATTCCATCTTTGATACTTCTATTCGCCCGCTCCAGTTGCCCATTGGCTTGCAGACGCGCGACTGAAGTAAACATCTGAGTGATGTGCAACTCCGTTAACCATTCCTGTACACTTTTATCCACTAATTGTGTTCCATTATCGCTTACAATGGATTACGGGAGGCCAAAGAGACATATAATAAATTCCCAAATAAATTTCTTTATATTCGCAGCTATTATAGTTGCTAATGGCTTGGCCTCCATCCATTTGGTGAAGTAATCAATGGCAACCAATAAATATTTGACCCGCCCAGGTGCCTCTGGAAATGGGCCCATAATGCCAATTGCCCATTTCTGTAACGGCCAAGCAGACGACACCGACAATAGCTCATTTTGAGGGCAAAGTATGTGTGGCTCATGTCTCTGGCATTAGTCACACTTTCTGATTTCTTTTAGTGCATCCACATGCATACTCGACCAATAGTACCCGGCTTTCATTATTTTTTGCCACCACCATCCTTGGCCCTGCGTGTAAACCACAAATTCCTTCATGAATTTCTCTGATAAAATACTTTGCGTCTTCCGTGTCTACACATCGAAGGAGCGCGCCAAGAAAGGATCTCATGTAGAGGATTCCATCCTGCATTTGATAATGCAATGCTTTATGTCAGATCTTTCTTACTTCAGCTTTATCCTCCGTAAGGGTTTTAGAGACAAATAATCAACAATTGGTGTCATCCAAGAGACTATCCTAGTTTGAATAACTAGAACTTGATGCTGGGGGACAGATGGACTATCAAACACCTTTATCTGTATATCTCTGGCTAGGTGCTCAAAACTTGTGGATGCCAATTTACTCAATGCATCAGTGGGTTGATTCTCGCTTCTTTTTATATGAATAACTCTACAAGACTTGAATTGTTGCATGAGTTCTGTCGCCTGAGACAGATATGAGGCCATAATTTCATTCTTTGCTTCATATGTTCCGGTAACCTGTCCTGCAATCAGCATAGAATCAACTCGTGCCTCTAGGTGACAAACGCCTAATTTTTTTGGCAATTCTCAACCCGGCCAGCTCATACTCCACTTCATTATTCGTACTTTTGAAGTTCAATCTGATGGCGTATGCGAACTCTTGACCTTCTGGGTTTATGAGTCTTAAGCCTGCTCCAGAACCCTCACCACTTGATGCTTCGTCGGTGAATAAAGACCACACTTCGTCTTGTTCCGGCAGGATGGGAGGTTACTGTTCATTCAAACATTCCTGTTCTTTTTCACTTGGGACTTCGGTAATGAAGTCTGCCAAGACTTGTCCCTTTATGGTGGCCTGGGCTTGTACTCGATAGAATGTTCACCTAGCTCGATTACCTATTTTGCCAATCTCCACGAAAGTACTGGTTTACCCAACACATTCTTTAATTTGTAACCTGTCAACACATTGATAGGGTGACCTTGAAAATATCTCCGGAGCCTTCTTGACACGTACACTAAGGCTAACTCCTGTTTTTCTAACATGGAGTAGCGAGTCTCTGCATCCGCCAAAGTTTTACTAACATAGTAGATTGGTGTTTGGACGGTCTTCCTGCTTGTTAGCAGAACTGCGCCTACTGCTATGTCAAATGCAGAAAGGTATAGCGTCAATGGTTCTCCTGCGTGTGGCGCGGTCAGCGTCGGGAGTTCCATTAAACACTTTTTTGACTTCTAGACAGGTCTTTTCCGCCTCTGGTGTCCATTTAAAATGTGCTTAAATCAAGCAATTTCGAAGCGTGGACACGAAGGGGAGGGATTTGGATGCATGATTAGCCAAAAACTTGTTTAATGCCACCAACCTACCATTCATCGTTTGCCTTTCTTTTAGGGAGGATGGGGAGGGCATTCGCCTGAACTTTTTCTGGGTTAGCTTTAAACCCCTCACTCGTTATGATGACTTCCAAAAATTTTCATTCTTCGATACCAAAGGTACATTTGGCAGGATTGAACTTCATATTTATCTTTTTCATCATATCAAAGACATCTTCAATATCACGCAGTATCTGGTCTTCTTCGATACTCTTAATCACAAGATCTACCATGTACATTTCTAAATTTCTTCCAATCTGATTCTTGAATGTATTATCCATCAATCTTTGGTATGTGGAACCCACGTTTTTCAGCCTGAAGGGCATCATCCTGTAGCAAAAAGTTCCTTGATCTGTGCGAAAGGCCATTTTATCTTCGTCGCGAGCGGCCATATGGATCTGGTAGTACCCTTTATATGCATCCAGGAAGCATTTGAATCTTTATGGTGCCACCACGTCCATTTTCAAATCAATTTATGGAAGAGGATAGCAGTCATGTTATCACACCCCGATCCAGGGCCTGGGTGTGACGTCCCGGGTTGGTATCTGGTTTTGTAAATATATCAGAGTAGCGGGTTCATTTTAGCGTAAGTCTTTAAATATATTAAAATATTAATTTACATTATCAAAATTACTCGGGAGTTAAACACCCGAGTTTCAGTTTTACAAAACAGTGATATTAATATTACAAGGATTTAATAATATTCAAAATCGAGCCATCTAAAGCGATCTTCTAATGACTCCAATCCTTGTATACCATCTATGATCATCTAATTACCTGCATGGGTTGGAAAAACATGTCAGCTATATGCTGGTGAAATGTTGACTCGATAAAACAGTTTATAACAGTCGTTAAATAAAAATATAGTTTTCTATTTCACAAACTCAGCAGGAACGCCTGTCATTCCTGGGATTTGTACCACTGCCCTAAACACACAATTCAAAGGTTCCCCGAGTACATAGCCCTGTTCGGAGACAACCTTCCCCTAGGCTATGTAACCCTGTTGGAGAACTAGTTATGATTGACTTGGTTTTGTATACCAATTATCAGTTATGTATGGATCCAGACACATGTGTATTCGGTCTGAGTTTCTTTTTATTATCTATTTTGAATTATAATGATTTTAGAGACAATAATCTCATATAAACATTTATCAGACTCTTTGCAATAAACAACCTGTCTATTACAAGAGTAAAATTAGTTCAGACCATAAAAGGTTAACGTGTTCACCTTGTATTATTAGTTGGTGTTATCAGAACTTCTTCTCTCGGTATGCTATTAACCTATAATTATAATAGGCATGCATAAGTTCATAGTTGGTAATATTCAGTTGACTTTAAGCCTGTTTCTGTTCAGCAAACTCGATGTCTGTTCAGCAGAGTCATAGGTCTGATTCAGTTCAGCAGACTCGAGGTCTGATCAACAGACTCCTAGGTCTGACCTAATCTTAGTAGAGTTATAGTCGTTTATGAAAATACTTTGGATTTATATATGACATTTGGAATAGTACGTGATATAACGTTTATTATACATTAATCCCGTGTACATTTATTTAATATTTTATTAGTTTATGTTCGGTTTCACGTAAGATTTGTATACTACTAACAAGGTTTTATGTTTTAGGTTTCGAGTTTTAATTCTGGTGAAAAGAGGGCGAAAAACGATCAAAAACAAGCCAAACCGGAGAACTGACGCATCGGAAAACGAACCGGACCGAACCAGGAGAGAACCGGAGTGGCTAGGCCGGCCAGGCCCCCCCCACCTGCCGGAGCGCCGCGAGGCCAGGGTGGCCAGGCCCGTCGCGCGGCGCGGTGGCCTCTTTGTCAGCCCATGTCCAGAATGTTCCAACTGTTAACCGTCTTAACTTATTTTTGGACCCCTGTTGCCTATAAAAAGACCCCTAAACTCACAATTAATCATACCTTGAAGTCCAGACGAATTTGGTGGGTTCCGAGAAGTCCGAGAGCAGTTTCAGGTAGCTTTGGAGTTAGAGAATCAGCCGGTGTTGCGCATATTGGTTGAAGACGAAGAACACGGATTTTATCTTTTGTTTCTTTCGTTTTCATTATTTTATCATCATGAATTCTTATTTGTTTGATTTGTTTAAACCTAAGATGCTAGGCTAAATTGCATGAACTATCTAGGCTTATGATGAACTTATTTTGATGTTTTGATTTGTCTTTGGGATTTATTTACGTTATGGTTTTTATGATTTAGTTAAAGATTTATCTATAATTAATTGATGCGTATGAATGCTTAGGGTTGTTTGATGAGTTTTATTTCATAGTTCTCCTTGATTATTGTTTATCATATGATAGGATTGTTATTAGGTCAATTACTTTTTGTTTTTGATTATTTTATGATTTATGTCATGATAAGACAAAGGAATAATATTGTCAAATAAACTTAAGTGTGCTGCTAACCTAAAATCTGTAAAGTGCTAGGTTACTGATAAGTCTTTACTATTTAATCTTGCTAGATTTAGTTCTTCGTAAGGAGTCCGTGTAGGGTTGATTATTTATTATTGTTTATCAAATTAATTATGTATAGTAAATTGCCTTTGATTTCCGCGCTATAAGGTAGGATTTTGTATAAAGGAACTAAATTATAAACAATTGGGTGACCATAAGCGAACTTGATTTTTAATACTGGTGTGCGTTAAAACTTGTTAGAAATCCATAGGTTTCTCTTGAGAAGGGTCAGTGGTGCTATTCGGGTTTTCTTTTAAATGTCTATTTTATGATCTCAGTCCATAACTAAATATTTTCCCGAGCCAATTCATTACTGAAATTTAGGGGAGTCTAGCCTAGGTAGTTTTCTCATCATCATCTTATCTTCATAACAAACTTCGTTTTCATTTAAATTACTTGTTTTCTTAATTAGTTTTTAATTATAGTATTAAATTAGTATTTTAAAACCCCCAAACAAATATAATTAATAAGTCGTGTTTTGTAGTCGAGTCTAGTTAGCTGTTAAATGTAATTTAGAAGAGTCTCGTGGGTTCGATATCCGGACTTACTTAGCTTTAGTAGAGTCGATCGGTTCACTTGCCGGTTAGTAGTTTAGTCGAGTTTTAGAGAGTCTAGAGTATTACTTAATGTTTATTTTTAGTTAATTTAGTTAATAAATATTAAACTACTTCAAGCACATCAGCACGCTTTGGCTTAATAAAGGATATCACGTTGGCAATCTTCTCCAGGTAAGTAAACGGATCCCGCGGTTGATTGGGATGTGTACGAATTACTTTCCTTAGACAAGAAGAGTCTACTAATGATATCCCCCTTCCAGTTACTGCGTGCCTGTCAAAATAATAGTTTTGATAGCATTACTTCACGTAGAGATAACATTATTATATTCAATAAAACATTATTTGGAAAATCAGTTAAGTTTAACGACTATATCCATAACTAACTTCTAATAACTACATAATAACATAACTCAACCATAATCCTATCTTAATCAGCTAGTCGATGAGTAAGAACTAAGAAAACATCAGCAATTTTGTAATGCCCGTAAATTTCGTTAATCGGTTTGATGGTTTATAAATGTTTGTTTAAAAGTCGGGGTTTCATCTTTCTAATTTAGAACCTTGTAATGCGTTTTAAAAATCCGTTTATCCATCCTTTTGATCAAAACACCGCCTTTTATAAGTTAAAGTGTTAGATTATTATGTAGCACCCGACATTTTCGTTTAATGGCATGCACGTTGTAGAGTTTTTATATTTATCGAGTTTGATCCAACAATCTTCGGGGACCTCCTTGTCATTCCCGTAAGTTAAATCATCCAACCTTTCGCTCAAGTTAATGCATTTGTACAAGTTGAGGGGCTAGAGTGTTAATTATTATATTATAACATCAAATATAAAAAAAAAAGAAAGCCCTAATCCTTTTCTTGTCTGGCCGATCGCATCTTTCCTAGCCACCCCAAGTTCGTTTTTCCTTTTTCCAGCCATATTAAAGGTGTAAAAACTCAAATTCAAGATTAGTAATATACCAACGCAAGTCTTTTTCACCATTAAAGCCCTTCTTGAACCCTGTAGATGTCATAAACATGTTAGGGTATGAGTTTTGATTGTAACAGGTTCTGCCAGATTCGTACTCGTTTATTGTTCGGTCTGTAACTCGATGTAAATTTATTGTTTTTGATCGATTCTTGTTTCCATGATATTGTAACTTGAGTCTAGTTTCCAGAAAGGTATAATTTGTAATTTGTGGACGAGATTAGAATGGTTTTTATGATTTTATAAAATTGTGTGTCAAAACTGATGCGGGTGACAGATTCTAGTCTGTCTTCCCTACATTATAACTCCTTTTTAAAATGTCAAAATTCATTGATTCCACTTCTGAAAGTTCACATTTTGAGTTAAGATTACAACCAAATTGGAACCGTTTAATTTTGTTTGGTAATGAGTTTTAAAAAAATAAAATACTTTTGCTGCGCACTGCTATAGCTGAACGTACCTTTTTGTGTTGGAGGAATTTTTATGATTTTTGTGTCCACTAGAAAAATATAATTAAAATATCTTTATAAACCTAAGACATTTATTAAACTCTGGTAAATATTTCATAATTTATTTCTATGGTCTTCCTATGTAATAAAATACGTCTTTGCATGCTAAAATCTGCTCCTTATACTCGTTATTGATCGATATGTTCGTTTTAGGCTTAACCGGTGGCTGCCCTTTTGAGCATCTTTCGGGGCTGTATTCATTGAAGTTCTTGCTCCATCATCTTCCTAGGTAATTCTTGTATATCATACTTTAGTATTATGCGTCTTGGCATTCGTTAGAGTGGTCTATTGTTGATAATGTGAAAACTAGGTTTCGGTTGTCTAGTTTGCTAATTGTTGTGTCTAGCGTGTTGTTTGAGGGAATTAACAACCAATTCGAATGTTGTAGCCTCGGTATGATTTGTTGGCTGTGAAGAACTATTTTTTTAAGTATTGGGGCTGAATGGGTTGTCGGTTACTCAAACGGGTCAGTACAACGCAAATTCGCGTTTATTGGTAGTTTGTGCGTTGTGCTTGCGAATTACCGACCCATCTAACTCGTGTAGTGTCTTGTGGACTTGTTGGCTGTGATTTTATTAATTTTGGTCCACACGGGTGTGACACCCGGTAAATTCCCAATCCCTTAAACCAAGTAATCAACCTAAATATTAGGTAATTATGTTATATGCGCCCTGCGTGAGCGCGCCATGTTAAGAACCTCAAAAAGTGTTTATCTGATGAAACGTTGATTTTACCGTTGGGAGAGGTTCACATCGACAAACAGCTGCACTTCGTAGAAGAACCTATAGCAGTAACCGATTGGAAAGAACAAAAGTTACGCAGAAGCAGAATCAAGTTAGTAAAGGTTCAATGGAACTCGAGGCGTGGGCCTGAATTCACTTGGGAAAGAGAAGACCAGATGCGCATGAAATACCCACACCTCTTTCAGAGCATGGCTTCTGCCAGCAACGTCTCCTAAATTTCGGGACGAAATTCGCTTAACAGGGGGAGAATGTGACACCCGGTAAATTCCCAATCCCTTAAACCAAGTAATCAACCTAAATATTAGGTAATTATGTTATATGCGCCCTGCGTGAGCGCGCCATGTTAAGAACCAGCGCGTGCATTTGTTATGTGCGCCCTGCGCGAGCGCGCTATGTTAGAATCAGCGCGTGCATTTGTTATGTGCGCCCTGCGCGAGCGCGCCATGTTAAGAACCAGCGTGGGCATATGTTATATGCGCCATGCGCGAATGTTTTGGCTTTATGTTTTCATGCACCTTAACGTTATGTTGTCTAATGGGCTGACCATCCCGCATGATGCTAAGGCGGGTGCATCCTAAATCGTTTATGCGCTTGCGGAAGGGAACTAACCTCCCCGCATGGCGGGAACATTGAGAGCTAGTTTGTCTGAAGCTCCAAGATGGAATTGACTTCAACATAACTGATCACTATGTTGAAATACCAAGACCACCTGGAGCATCTACAAATGAAACTCAATGTCCCTAACTGCGAAAATGTTACGCACCTATCCGCAGCAAAGAAATGTCCTTCACGCAGAAAGCTATGCGCACAAAGTGATACGCACAGAACACTTAGTCTATTCTCCAGACGTAAGGAGATTACTCCCGCCCAAAAGGAAACAGTAGCGTGTTTCAGAGATTTTCCACTTTTTACTGTACACTAACAAAAGTACCTGAAAAAGCACACTGTAACACGAAAAGTCAACTGTCAGCCACCCTATTCTCACCAACCCCAGACCTGCATGTCCTGACCAAATCAAATCAAAATCTTTTATCCACTACTCCACTCTTAAATAAATAATAATAATTTCCATACTTTATCATCATTACCCCTAGATATGAAAAGATTACAATCCCCTAAAGCAAGGGATTGTGTTCCCTTGAGTTTGCCTATAAATATGTAACCTAAATTATCACCCAAAACACACTTCAAAGAACTGCAAACTTGCACTAATCCTCTCCCAAGCATCCGTTGTTTTCATTTCCGATCCTGTTACTAGGTAAGCCGAGAATATAACCTTGAGATCTACTTTCCAACCCTTATATTCTCCTATTTCTTGATCTTAATATATATACTTCTTGTTATTTAATCGTATTCTAGACCTTCAATTCCGAGGCCAACACCAAGAAAACCCGAATCTCGATTTAATCCCTTAACAAGAACCACAGGTGAGTCTCACAGCCCCTATTTTCACTGTTTTCACTATTTTTAAACTGTTTTCGGGGCGAGGGACACGTACTTAAATAATATTTTATCATGGTATACTTACAAGCTATGCAAGCGATTACGTGTTTAAATTATATTTCATGATGAGCAATGCGAACGGTTATCTAAGGTTTTCGATGTATGTGCGCTAGAACTCGAGTAAGTGATCACTTTACCATTGGAACTCTAAGGGTAGGGACTGCTGGTTTGATCCACCCACTCGTAGGGGTCGCACCTCTTTGCATGGACGAGTGCCTAGTATGGTCATGGGGCAGTACTATGGGTTTGAGCCCACTCGTAGGGGTCGCACCTCTTTGCATGGACGAGCGCCTTGTTTTCCGGCACAACGTCCGCGCGTAACCCGCGGGACGGAATTATTGATTAGCTCGTAGTGGCAGCGCCACTTTGCATGGACGAGCACATTTTCCTGAAACGTCCGCGCGTAACCCGCGGGACGGAATTATTGATTAGCTCGTAGTGGCAGCGCCACTTTGCATGGACGAGCACATTTTTCCTGAAACGTTCGCGCGTAATCCGCGGGACGGTATTACTTATTTTAGCTCGTAGTGGCAGCGCCACTTTGCACAGACGAGCACAGTTCCCAGAAATGTTCGCGCGTAAACCGCGGAACGATTTTATCAGAATATGTTGATAGAACTATGTTTTACCAAGCATGTGTTTTAATGATGATATCAGAATTATGTTTTAGAATGATTTGTATCAAGATTATGATGCAATACGATTTATCAAGTTACTAAAACTTGTGAACTCACTCAGTTTATACTGATTCGAATGTTTTTATGTGTCTTTCAGGAGATAACTAGGTAGCGCATGGAGTCACACTTAGAGCACCTCACGCTGAACATTTAAAACTAGCTTTTTGGAAGATTTTAGTTCTATCCCTTCGATGCGCGTGGTTGTTCCCGCCGCGCAAGGGGATATGGCGTGGAAATCTTCAACAGTTTTTATACTTGGATGTTTTTATGTAATTTTTAAACAATGTAATGTATTTGTATTAAACTTTTCATGCGCAATGAAAATCTTTGAATGTTTGCAATGACCCGTGCTTAATTATCAATCCCCACTCGCGCGCGCCCGGCTGTTTCCGCCGCTCAGGGCCGGGTGTGACAGATTGGTATCAGAGCACTGGTTATAGCGAACTAGGAAAAGAAGTTTTAACCTAGACTATAACCGTTGGGGAATCGCATGAAATATTTTTCAAAGAAAATATTTTCAAAAGAAACTATACACACACTTAGGAACACGGGTCACACAGTGTCTAGTAAATAATGATAACATTATGTGCTCAGAGTACATGCGCTAAGTTTGATATATTTTCATTCTCTTTTAAAGCGAGAATGCCTCCAACTAAAGCCAAAGGAATTACCATGACACCCGAGGAACTCGCGGAAATAATCGCGCAAGCAATCGCAACACATGAGGCCAGCAAGGCCGAATCAAGTCAGGGTCGTCAGAATGAGACCCCAGAACCCGAATCAGGAGCCTTGGACAAAGGATGCTCCTACAAGACATTCATGGCCTGTAAGCCTTGGCCATTCAAGGGTACCGAAGGGGCCATTGGGCTCTACAACTGGATTGACAAGATGGAGACAGTTCTCTCCATTAGCGGATGTAGTGAGAACCAGAAGGTCCTTTACGCGACCTGCATGTTCCAAGAAGCAGCTTCGTCTTGGTGGAAGCTTCAAACGAAAACATTGGGGCGAGAAGTTGCTCTCCACAAGACCTGGGAGGAACTGAAGGAAATGATGATGAGAAAGTTCTGCTCTCGCGCAGAAATCCAGAGTCTACAACAGGAATTCTGGAACCACACCATGGTAGGAACGGATATCGACGCCTACAACAACCGGTTCAACGAGCTTTGCCAGTTGGTGCCAGACATGGCAAACACGGAGGAAAAGAAGATCGAGAGGTATATTTTTGGGTTACCTCCTGTTGTTAGGGTTCCGCTCAACGCCGCAGCGCCTCCAACTTTTGATGAGGCGGTAGCGCGGGCCATCACCCTTACAAGGGATACGGTCCGTGCGGGTATGTTAACTACGCGCGGAATCGAGCAGCGAACCTCTGATCCCAAGAGGAAATGGAACTCTCACCACCGAGGGTCCGACCCCAAGCAGCCACCGTTCAAGAAGCAGGAGAGCGCAAGGACTTACGCGATTCAGGCCGCGGAGCCACCACGAAAAGGATACAGCGGGCCTCGCCCATGGTGCAACAAATGCAAGTATCACCACGAGGGTGAATGCGCAAGAATCGAATGCGCCAAATGTGGCAGACCAGGGCACAAGACGATGAATTGCCGTGTCAGAGAAGCTGGAGCAAGCGACAACTGCTACGCATGCGGGAAGCCAGGGCATTTTAGTCGGGATTGCCCGCAAAAGGGGAACCAAGCTCGCGGGAGAGCTTTTGTGATCGGCGCAGGCGAAGCTAAAGAAGAGCCGAATGTGGTAACCGGTACGTTTTTGCTTAACGGACATTTTGCATCTGTCTTATTTGATACTGGCGCTGACCTAAGTTTTATATCCGCTGAGTTTAAAGACTCCCTAGGCCTAGCAACCAGTAGGCTAGACACGCCTTATACTATAGAACTAGCCAATGGTAGGCAGTTATGCGCGAACGAAAGAACTGAACAATGTGTAATAGTCATGGGAGGTCACGGGTTCAATATTAATTTGTTGCCAATAGACTTGGGAAGTTTTGACATTGTGGTAGGTATGGATTGGTTAGTCGAGAACCACGCGGAAGTTATTTGCCATGAGAAGCAGGTTCGGATCCCACTGTTGAACGGAGAAACCTTGGTAATTCAAGGGGAAAGAAGGGGAGTTGCGACGAAACTGATTTCGTGCCTAAAGGCGCGTAAGTGCCTAAGGAAAGGGTGCTACGCCTTCCTGGCGCATGTCGTAGAGAATAAAGGAGATGAGCGAAGAATTGAAGACTTACCAGTAGTGCGCGAATTTCCAGAAGTTTTTCCTGAAGATTTGCCCGGATTACCGCCGCCGCGACAAGTCGAGTTTCGTATTGATTTGGTCCCAGGAGCTGCGCCAGTAGCTCGAGCGCCTTATCGATTAGCTCCATCTGAGATGCAAGAGCTATCCAATCAGTTACAGGAACTATTGGATAAGGGTTTCATACGCCCAAGCTTTTCACCTTGGGGAGCTCCAGTACTGTTTGTTAAGAAGAAGGATGGTTCGTTCAGAATGTGTATTGACTACAGGGAACTGAACAAGCTGACAGTCAAAAATCGGTACCCCTTACCGAGGATTGACGACTTATTTGACCAGTTGCAGGGATCCAGTTATTATTCGAAGATAGATCTACGGTCAGGATACCACCAACTTAGGGTCCATGAGGAAGATGTGCCGAAAACAGCCTTCCGATCTAGATACGGCCATTATGAGTTCTTAGTGATGCCTTTCGGGCTAACTAATGCGCCGGCTGTATTCATGGATCTGATGAACCGCGTATGCAAACCATACTTGGACAAGTTTGTGATTGTGTTTATAGATGATATTCTGATTTACTCACGGACCAAGGCCGAGCATGAGCAACACCTGAGATTGATTTTGGAATTGTTGAGGAAAGAAAAGTTGTATGCGAAGTTTTCCAAGTGCGAGTTTTGGCTTAGAGAAGTTCACTTTCTCGGTCACGTTGTAAACGAGAAAGGAATACACGTTGATCCTTCCAAAGTCAAGGCCATCGAAAACTGGGAAGCGCCAAAAACCCCAACTGAGGTGAGACAATTCCTAGGACTAGCTGGCTACTATCGACGCTTCATTGAGAACTTCTCCAAGATAGCTCTACCTCTGACCGCGCTAACTCAGAAAGACAAGAAGTTTGTTTGGGGCGAAAGTCAGGAAACAGCATTTCAAACGTTAAAACAGAAGTTATGTAGTGCGCCAATTTTGTCTTTGCCCGAGGGGATGGATGACATCGTTGTTTACTGCGACGCTTCATATCAGGGACTTGGATGTGTCCTTATGCAGCGAGACAAAGTCATAGCGTATGCCTCACGCCAACTCAAGACCAATGAAAAGAACTACACAACGCATGATCTGGAACTTGGAGCGGTTGTCTTCGCGCTAAAGATTTGGCGCCATTACCTCTATGGTACAAAGTGTATAATCTTTACGGATCACAAGAGCCTTCAACATATATTTGATCAGAAAGATTTAAACATGAGGCAACGAAGATGGGTGGAGTTGTTGAATGATTATGATTGTGAAATTAAGTACCACCCTGGAAAGGCGAATGTGGTAGCAGACGCGCTAAGTAGGAAGGAGCGAATAAAAACGCTACGAGTCAAGGCTCTAAGGTTGACCATTCACGCAGATCTCTCTACCCGCATCCGAGACGCTCAGCAAGAAGCCTTGAAACCAGAGTTTGTTAAAAATGAATGCCTTGGGGGTATGACTAAGAGTTTGGAGCTTAAAGAGAACGGCAATCTATATTTCGCTAACCGCATATGGGTCCCTCTCAAGGGAGGATTGCGCGAGCAAGTACTAAACGAAGCTCACAAGACACGGTATTCCGTACATCCTGGCGCAGACAAGATGTACCAAGATGTTAAAACGCTGTATTGGTGGCCCAATCTTAAAGGCGCCATCGCGACGTATGTCAGTAAATGCCTGACGTGTTCGAAGGTGAAGGCTGAATACCAGAAACCATCAGGGTTGCTTCAACAGCCAGAAATTCCCATGTGGAAGTGGGAACAAATCTCTATGGACTTCATCACCAAACTGCCAAGGACACCTGGGGGTTACGACACGATCTGGGTTATTGTGGATCGGCTAACTAAGTCAGCGCACTTCCTGCCGATCAAGGAAACCGATAAGATGGAAAAGTTAGCCCGATTGTATATTCGAGAAGTAGTTTCAAAACATGGAGTCCCAGTGTCCATCATTTCTGATAGAGATAGTCGGTTCACATCAAGGTTTTGGAGATCGTTACAAGGAGCTCTAGGTACTCGCCTTGATATGAGTACAGCTTATCATCCTCAAACGGATGGGCAAAGCGAGCGAACAATCCAGACATTGGAAGATATGCTACGCGCGTGTGCAATCGATTTCGGAGGTAGCTGGGATACTCATCTCCCATTGGTTGAGTTTTCTTACAACAACAGCTATCACACAAGCCTCAAGGCTGCGCCGTTTGAAGCTTTGTATGGGCGCAAGTGTAGATCCCCACTGTGCTGGGCTGAAGTGGGTGACAAGCAAATGACTGGTCCAGAATTGATCCAAGAAACAACAGACAAGATTTTTCAGATAAGGGATCGCCTTAAGACAGCGCGCGACAGACAGAAGAGCTACGCAGATGTGCGAAGAAAACCATTGGAGTTTCAAGTAGGGGATAGAGTACTGTTGAAAGTCTCTCCATGGAAAGGAGTCCCCCGTTTCGGCAAGCGAGGAAAGTTGAATCCGCGCTACATTGGACCATTTGAGATCCTGGAAAGGATCGGTCCGGTTGCTTATAAACTCCGTTTACCCGCCGAACTCAGTGGAGTTCATGATACGTTTCATGTGTCCAACCTCAAAAAGTGTTTATCTGATGAAACGTTGATTTTACCGTTGGGAGAGGTTCACATCGACAAACAGCTGCACTTCGTAGAAGAACCTATAGCAGTAACCGATTGGAAAGAACAAAAGTTACGCAGAAGCAGAATCAAGTTAGTAAAGGTTCAATGGAACTCGAGGCGTGGGCCTGAATTCACTTGGGAAAGAGAAGACCAGATGCGCATGAAATACCCACACCTCTTTCAGAGCATGGCTTCTGCCAGCAACGTCTCCTAAATTTCGGGACGAAATTCGCTTAACAGGGGGAGAATGTGACACCCGGTAAATTCCCAATCCCTTAAACCAAGTAATCAACCTAAATATTAGGTAATTATGTTATATGCGCCCTGCGTGAGCGCGCCATGTTAAGAACCAGCGCGTGCATTTGTTATGTGCGCCCTGCGCGAGCGCGCTATGTTAGAATCAGCGCGTGCATTTGTTATGTGCGCCCTGCGCGAGCGCGCCATGTTAAGAACCAGCGTGGGCATATGTTATATGCGCCATGCGCGAATGTTTTGGCTTTATGTTTTCATGCACCTTAACGTTATGTTGTCTAATGGGCTGACCATCCCGCATGATGCTAAGGCGGGTGCATCCTAAATCGTTTATGCGCTTGCGGAAGGGAACTAACCTCCCCGCATGGCGGGAACATTGAGAGCTAGTTTGTCTGAAGCTCCAAGATGGAATTGACTTCAACATAACTGATCACTATGTTGAAATACCAAGACCACCTGGAGAATCTACAAATGAAACTCAATGTCCCTAACTGCGAAAAGGTTACGCACCTACCTGCAGCAAAGAAATGTCCTTCACGCAGAAAGCTATGCGCACAAAGTGATACGCACAGAACACTTAGTCTATTCTCCAGACGTAAGGAGATTACTCCCGCCCAAAAGGAAACAGTAGCGTTTTTCAGAGATTTTCCACTTTTTACTGTACACTAACAAAAGTACCTGAAAAAGCACAATGTAACACGAAAAGTCAACTGTCAGCCACCCTATTCTCACCAACCCCAGACCTGCATGTCCTGACCAAATCAAATCAAAATCTTTTATCCACTACTCCACTCTTAAATAAATAATAATAATTTCCATACTTTATCATCATTACCCCTAGATATGAAAAGATTACAATCCCCTAAAGCAAGGGATTGTGTTCCCTTGAGTTTGCCTATAAATATGTAACCTAAATTATCACCCAAAACACACTTCAAAGAACTGCAAACTTGCACTAATCCTCTCTCAAGCATCCGTTGTTTTCATTTCCGATCCTGTTACTAGGTAAGCCGAGAATATAACCTTGAGATCTACTTTCCAACCCTTATATTCTCCTATTTCTTGATCTTAATATATATACTTCTTGTTATTTAATCGTATTCTAGACCTTCAATTCCGAGGCCAACACCAAGAAAACCCGAATCTCGATTTAATCCCTTAACAAGAACCACAGGTGAGTCTCACAGCCCCTATTTTCACTGTTTTCACTATTTTTAAACTGTTTTCGGGGCGAGGGACACGTACTTAAATAATATTTTATCATGGTATACTTACAAGCTATGCAAGCGATTACGTGTTTAAATTATATTTCATGATGAGCAATGCGAACGGTTATCTAAGGTTTTCGATGTATGTGCGCTAGAACTCGAGTAAGTGATCACTTTACCATTGGAACTCTAAGGGTAGGGACTGCTGGTTTGATCCACCCACTCGTAGGGGTCGCACCTCTTTGCATGGACGAGTGCCTAGTATGGTCATGGGGCAGTACTATGGGTTTGAGCCCGCTCGTAGGGGTCACACCTCTTTGCATGGACGAGCGCCTTGTTTTCCGGCACAACGTCCGCGCGTAACCCGTGGGACGGAATTATTGATTAGCTCGTAGTGGCAGCGCCACTTTGCATGGACGAGCACATTTTCCTGAAACGTCCGCGCGTAACCCGCGGGACGGAATTATTGATTAGCTCGTAGTGGCAGCGCCACTTTGCATGGACGAGCACATTTTTCCTGAAACGTTCGCGCGTAATCCGCGGGACGGTATTACTTATTTTAGCTCGTAGTGGCAGCGCCACTTTGCACAGACGAGCACAGTTCCCAGAAATGTTCGCGCGTAAACCGCGGAACGATTTTATCAGAATATGTTGATAGAACTATGTTTTACCAAGCATGTGTTTTAATGATGATATCAGAATTATGTTTTAGAATGATTTGTATCAAGATTTTGATGCAATACGATTTATCAAGTTACTAAAACTTGTGAACTCACTCAGTTTATACTGATTCGAATGTTTTTACGTGTCTTTCAGGAGATAACTAGGTAGCGCATGGAGTCACACTTAGAGCACCTCACGCTGAACATCTAAAACTAGCTTTTTGGAAGATTTTAGTTCTATCCCTTCGATGCGCGTGGTTGTTCCCGCCGCGCAAGGGGATATGGCGTGGAAATCTTCAACAGTTTTTATACTTGGATGTTTTTATGTAATTTTTAAACAATGTAATGTATTTGTATTAAACTTTTCATGCGCAATGAAAATCTTTGAATGTTTGCAATGGCCCGTGCTTAATTATCAATCCCCACTCGCGCGCGCCCGGCTGTTTCCGCCGCTCAGGGCCGGGTGTGACACGGGGCTGAGTTGGTTGTTAAGTGCGAAACGACTCATAAACGCGCATATTCGTTCAACTAGCAACTTCCGGGGGTATTTTGGGAATCCTTTGTCACCGGTATTAGCTAAGGGAGGTTTTGGTAAATACAAGGCCCCGGGGGCTGTTGTAATTGAACTTGGTAAGGCCGAGGCTTTAGGTAAATCAAATCATGCTAGAATGCCTCGTAGGATAAACGAGTTGATTCGGCCCGTTAGTAGTTATTGTTCCTAATCCGATAGGAGTTTGATTTTTGGGAGTACTTAGGGGTTCTCTAGCTCGAGGTGATTTCATGCCTTGTGTCAGGTGAGTTCATGATCCCCCTTTTCACTCTTTACAAGTTTTGGGCTAGCATACACACCTAACTAATTTTACTCAATAAACCGTTTAAATGATCTTGCGTAGGCTTACTTGTGTCATGGTATCTCTTGGATGATATTTATATATGTATACACATGTCTTACCTTATGGCCCATAGGCTTACTTGTATTATAGTATATCTTAAGGTGTTATATATGTATGTTTACCCATGTGTTACCCTATGGCCTATGATTAGTGATATTGGTTAGTCCTTAGTGACTAAGGATGCTTACTTGTGATATGGTATATTTTGGGATTATATATATATATATATATATATATATATATATATATATATATATGAGCATGTGTTACCTTATAGCCTAAAATTGTTGATGTTATTTAGTTCCGTGTGACTAAAAATGATGTGAGTAGGCTTATTGATGTGTGTGTGCATGGTGATCACTGCCAGGTCAAATATATTACTCGGGTTTTCAAATCCCGTGGTGAAAAGGCCCGTGTGGCGTGATCATCATATTGGCAGGTTAAATATATTACCCGGGTTTTAAAATCCCGTGGTGAATAGGCCCGTTGTATGTTAAACCGTGATCGGGTCAAATATATTACTCAGGTTATCCTCGTGGTGAAGAGGCCCGTATCATGTGTTTGAATGTGTAAGCCGTGACCGAGTCAAATATATTACTCGGGTTTGACTCGTGGTGGAGAGGCAACTCTAATCGGTAAGCTACAAGACCTATTCTTGTCTGGCCGATCACATCATGGATTCCTTGCATCATGGATTCCTTATGGATTCCTTGTCTGGCCGATCACATCATGGATTCCTTGCATCTCTTCAGGCAACTCTAATTGGTAAGCTACAAGACCTATTCTTTCAACAATCTTGAATGGTCCAACAAAATGTGGACCCAACTTTCCTTTCTTCCTAAAACGAACAACACCCTTCCAAGGTGACACTTTAAGCAACACTTTATCTCCTTCTTTTAACTCTAGCGGTTTTCGTCTCACGTCAACATAACTCTTTTGTCTATCATGTACTGCTTTCAGTCTCTCCCGGATTTGAATCACTTGATCAGTCATTCGTTGCACGATTTCAGGACCAGACGATTGATTATCACCAATTTCAGAACAACATATTGGCGTTCTACACTTTCGCTCGTATAATGCTTCATATGGTGCCATTTGTATGCTTGTGTGATAACTGTTGTTATACGAAAATTCCATTAGAGATAGGTGAGTATCCGAACTACCACCTAAGTCTATATCACAAGCGCGAAGCATATCTTCTAATATTTGAATCGTCCTTTCGCTTTGTCCGTCGGTTTGTGGGTGATAAGCAGTACTTAAATTCTAGAGCGTACCCATCGCCTTTTGAAAACTTCTCCAAAAATTGGAGGTAATACGACTGTCTCGGTCAGAGATAATGGATAATGGCATACCGTGCAATGATACAATATTTTCCATATACAGTTACGCCAGCTTGTCCATACTAAAGGTTTCTTGAATTGGAATGAAATGAGCAGATTTGGTCAGTCTATCAACAATAACCAAAATGGCATCATTTTTTTGAGAAGTCTTAGGTAATTTCATTATGAAATCCATAGTAATCATGTCCCATTTCCATATTGGTACTTCGGGTTGTTGTAATAATCCTAATGGCTTCTGATGCTCAGCCTTAACCTTTGAACATGTTAAACATTTAGCCACATACAAGGAAATTTCTTTCTTCATTCCAATACACCAATAATCATCTTTAAGATTATAATACATCTTGTCGCTACCCGTTAGCATCATATACTTTGACTTGTGGGCTTCTTCCAAGATTTTCGCCCGTAAACTTCCAACCAAAGGTACCCAGATTCTTTTCTCTAACCTGAGTATATCATCATCACCTTTAACTAATTGATCTATTGCATCGTTTTCTTTTTCGACCTTTATATTATCTTGTTCTAGTGCTAACTTCTGAGTTTCTTATATTTCGGTTAATAGATCAATCTTTATTTCTATCCTTAGAGCTCGAACTCTTTTCGGCCTCTCGTGTTCCTTCCTACTCAAAGCGTCAGCCACCACATTAGCTTTACCTTCATGATAGACAATTTCACAATCATAATCGTTAAGCATTTCCATCCATCGTCTTTGTCTCATGTTCAGTTCTTTTTGATCAAATATGTGCTTCAAACTTTTATGATCAATATAGACAGTAAACTTTACACCATATAAGTAATGTCGCCATAACTTCAAAGCGAAAATTATAGCTCCTAACTCAATGTCGTGAGTGGTGTAGCTCTTCTCGTGAACTTTCAACTGTCTTGAAGCATAAGCAATTACTTTCTTCTCTTGCATCAGAACGTACCCCATTCCAGTGTGCAATGCATCACAATAAAAATGAAGTTATCTTCCCCTTCGGGTAAGGCTAAGATAGGTGCATTTGTTAATTTCTATTTAAGAGTTTCAAAAGCTTCTTCTTGCTTCGATCCCCATTCAAATTTCACAGATTTTCGGGTCAATAAAGTCAAAGGAACCGCTATTCTTGAAAAGTTTTGTATGAATCTTCCGTAATAGCCAGCTAATCCCAGAAAAATTCTAACTTGTGATGGGGTCTTGGGTTTCTCCCATTTTGTAATAGCTTAAATCTTGGTTGGATCAACTTGGATACCTTTCTCATTAACAATATGTTCGAGGAATTGTACTTCGGACAGCCAGAATTCACACTTTGAGAATTTACAATACAACTATTCCTTCCTCAATGTTTCTAATATAGTTCTGAGATAAGCTTGATGATATTCTTTTGTCTTTGAATAGATAAGTATGTCATCAATGAAGACAATAACAAACTTAACCAAATAGTCGGTTCATCATATCCTTAAAAGTTGCCAGAGCATTAGTGAGTCCAAAAGACATGACAGTGAAGTCATAATGTCCGTATCGGGTTCTGAATGCCGTCTTTGATATATGTTGTTCTTGAACCTTCAGTTGATGATACCCGGATCTCAGATCAATCTTAGAAAAACAACTCGCCCCTTGCAGTTAATCGAAAAGATCATCGATTCGTGGTAACGGATATTGATACTTGATCGTAACTTTATTCAATTCCCGATAGTCAATACACATTCTCATCGATCCATCTTTCTTCTTGACAAACAATATTGGAGCTCCCCAGGGCGAAGAACTCGGTCGTATAAACCCCTTTTCCAATAGTTCATCCAATTGCTTTTTCAGTTATTTCATTTCAGTCGGTGCCAATCTGTAAGGAGACTTAGCAATTGGAGCTATTCCTAGAACTAGATCGATTCTAAACTCAACTTCTTGGTCAGGTGGGATTCCAGGTAATTCATCAGGAAATACGTCCTTAAATTCGGAGACGATTGGAACTTCCTCCATATTTTTAGGTTCAGGTTCCTTAGTTACGTTTGCCATAAAGGCTAGGCAACCTTTACTGAAACAGTGATTTGCCTTGATTTTTGAAATGATTCCAATTCGACCAGATTCCTTGTCGCCAGCTATTCGAATAATCTTCCTATTCGGAGTTAGTATCTCTATAGCTTTCTCGTTACATAAAATTCGGGCTTGGTTGACGGCTAGCCAATCCATTCCTAATATAACATCAAATCCAGCTAACTCCATAGGTAATAGTTGTAATGGCATATCATGTCCGGCTAAAGAAATATAACTATTTAATACTTCAGATATTCGGATTAGATTTCCATTAGTCGTTTCTACTTCATAATGGTTATTTAACTTAGCTAGGGGTTCATTTAACAGATTACAAAACTTATAATTTATAAAACTTTGATTAGCTCCAGAATCAAATAAAACCCTAGCATAAAGATTATTGATAGGCAACGTGCCAGTAATCACGTCTGGTAATTCTCCCACCTTCTGAGTGTTGAGCATAAATGCGCGGGCATTCCCCCTTTTTCCTTCATTCTCGGCACCACTTCCACTGGCGCCTCCAACTACCGATTTCTTCTTTGTGCATTCAGCACTAAAGTGACTTTTCTCACCACAATCAAAATAGACAATAAGTTTCTTTTGGCAGTCTTCTTCCTTATAACCTGGTCTCTTGCAAAAATTACACGTCGAAAACGGGTCAAATTACTAGAATCAACTTTGGGAGTTGGCTTTAAACGCCTCCCTTCATGCCTGTTTCCACAGTTTTTACACAACGGCTGATTAAACAAAGTCGACCTTTCCTTTCCTTTTTCAAACTTTCTCTTTTCACCAACATCACGCTTGTTTTCAATCACAACTTTTCTTTCCTCATCTCGGTTCCTAATCATACTATCCATCAAATAACCTGCAAGCTCAATAGCAGACTCGGTCATTGCAGGCATTGTGATCTCACAAGATCATGGATCTCCTTCAGCAAACCATAAATATACCGGGCTACTTTGTTGTTTTCGGGAGTAACCAAGTGTGGTACGAGTCAACAATATTCAAGGAATTTGGTGTTGTGTTCCTTGTTATTTATCCCAATAACTTTATGATTCCAGAGCTTGATCTGGTCCTGATCAATCTCGTGAACAGGACATAACCTTTGCTTGATCAATTCTTTGAAAGTTTTCCATTCGAGATTATACAGATTCTTTCTTCCTTTCACGTCAATCAAAGTATTCCACCATTCCAGTGCTTCACCCTTGAACATCTGGGATTAATACTGGATACTCTCCTCTTCGGTACATTTACTGATAATAACTATAGACTCCATTTCTTCTAGCCAGCGGAGTGTAACAATCGCACCTTTCTCTCCATAAAATTCTTTTGGTTTGTACACCTGGAAGTTTTTGAATGTACATCCTGTACTGAATTTAACCCTTTTTACTTTTATTGGATCATGATCTGCAGTAGAGCTCTCATAGCCCTCATTCTTCTTTTCATTTTCATCTTTAGCCATTTAGATTCTTTTCTTTTTAAGTGCACAAACACACTATGGCTCGGTTGCACTTGTTTCATTGATTTTGATTTGGGCAAACTTTTAGAATTTGCCGTGTGTTCATGGACCATTTTTATTAACGGAGTAACGTCATCTTTCATTAATGGTGTAACCGCTTCATTAATCATCTCATGGATACCCATAATGTACTCTTCCGGTATTGACTTAGTATTGTTTTCAGGAGTTTTGGCTTTATCAGCTTGACTCGTTTGACTTTCGTTTCTTTGACCAAACATTCTTTAATTCCGATAAATACACAGATTAAATACACAGTACACACGATATTTTATTTCTTTCGTAAACTTATTACAGAGGGACAGGAAATAAAACATGCTTAAACAAAACATTAATATAATTCTAGTCCCTAGACCATTTCTTAACCAGACTCTTCATTTGATCACACTTCTTGATGATTTTGTCACTTATCTTCTTCTTTTTAATCCTTTCGTTTCTTAGCTCATCCATCACCGAGTTGGGTTGGTTAGAATACCCTACTGGTGCGGATGCAGAAGGAAAAAGATAAGCTGTTTCCCTTGGGTACAAGTGAGGATTCGCCACATATACTTGCATCTCTTCGTCGGGAATGTTTGTTGTGTAAAATTCCTCGACGAGACAGGCTTCCTCCCGTCTCTCATTTGCTTGTTCAGATATAGTCGGTACGGGTCCTCAGTACGGTGGGAAATTAGGAACCTCAGAATACTGAATTGGTCCTTTACTTGGTCCAGCTATGATTTGATAACCTGGTGGCGGTGATCCAAAGTGCCACATACTCTTGTTGGAGTGGCAGTCCATCCAACTAGATGATTCAGTACTAGTCTCTTGTTTAACCCTACTTATACCTCCATTTACCCAGAAGGATAGTAGTTTGAAGTATCAGTCAGCGGAATACCTTCCAAAGTGTCGCTCGATATTTCTATCGGCATTTCAGGGCTACCTGGAGCATAACGTAGTTGGCTTCCATAAGCCATATATGGATCTATGTGATTAACAGGATACATCGGATTCATTGGGATCGGATTAATCAAAGGGTTTGGATCAACTAGATTCATATACATTGGTTCAGTCAGATTCACCGATACAGTTGGTCGTTTGGGACCAAAATTGGTACTAGCTTTGTCAGACGGCTCAGACGAGGGTGCAGGGTTTGATCGTCTTGCTACCCTTCGTTTTTGTCTGTAATAATTAGTATATGACATCTGCATAAATATATACTTAGGGATAGATAGGACTACCAATCATAACTTATCCCTACTTATTACATAAATGGTTAAAGCTTAGGTACTAATTATGTTAATACCTAATTCACTGAAACCGATGGCTCTGATACCAACTTGTCACACCCAATCCTTGTATACCATCTATCATCATATAATTACCTGCATTGGTTGGAAAAACACGTCAGCTATATGCTGGTGAAACGTTGACTCGATAAAACAGTTTATAACAGTCGTTAAATACAAATATAGTTTTCTATTTCACAAACACAGCAGGAACGCCTGTCATTTCCGGGATTTGTACCACTGCCATACACACACAATTCAAAGGTTCCCCGAGTATATAGCCCCCTGTTTGGAGACAACCTTCCCCTAGGCTATGTAACCCTGTTGGAGAACTGGTTATGACTGACTTGGTTTTGTATACCAATTATCAGTAATGTATGGATCCAGACACATGTGTATTCAGTCTGAGTTGCTTTTTATTATCTATTTTGAATTATAACAATTTTAGAGACAATAATATCATGCAAACATTTATCAGACTCTTTGCAATAAACAACCTGTCTATTACAAGAGTAAAATTAGTTCAGACCATAAAAGGTTAACGTGTTCACCTTGTATTATCAGTTGGTGTTATCAGAACTTCTTTTCTCGGTATGCTATTAACCTATAATTATAATTGGCATGCATAAGTACCTAGTTGTTAATATTCAGCAGACTTTAAGTCTATTTCAGTTTAGCAGACTCGAGGTCTGATTAGCAGACTCTTAGGTCTGATTCAGTTCAGTAGACTCGGGGTCTGATCAGCAGACTCTTAGGTCTGACCTAATCTTAGTAGAGTTAAAGTCGTTTTACGAAAATACTTTGGATTTACATATGACGTTTGGAATAGCACGCTTTGGCCTAATAAAGTATATCACATTGGCAAACTTCTCCAGGTTAGTAAACGAGTCCCGCGGTTGATAGAGATGTGTACGAATTACTTTCCTTATGCAAGAAGCGTCTACTAATGATATCCCCCTTCCAGTTACTACGTGCCCGTCAAAATAATAGTTTTGATAACATTACTTCACACAGAGATAACATTATTATATTCAATAAAACATTATTTGGAAAATCAGTTAAGTTTAACGACTATATCCATAACTAATTTCTAATAACCATATAGTAACGTAACTCAACCATAATCCTACCTTAATCGGTTAGTCGATGAGTAAGAACTAAGAAAACAGCAGCAGTTCAGCTCGTGCTTTGCTTTATGGAATCAACAGCTCGTTAAATAGGGCAACGACACCTAGTTCCTTTGCAAAAACAGCCCTCGGCACCTCGGGATTTTCTAGCACGCTTACCAATGCTAAATATGTGAGAAATAGTGTTAAAATGGGATGAATGGGGCTAGACCCGTAGCTGCCTATTTACAGCCTCGAATTGTGCATCTTCACGAAGCACGAAGATGTAGGCTAGAGCGGTTCACGACGCGCGAAGGTGCATGGGAGGTGTCGGAATTTTGCATGTCAATCCTGGAGTGACACGTGTTGACACGTAACCTGATAAACTTTGAATCGCGTGCCAGCAACTTCGCGACACGCGAAGTTGCTCAGCCTTCATCTTCGCGACGCGAGAAGATGCATGAAAGTTGAAATTTTCATTTCCAGATGGCATTTTTAGTCCAAAATTAGATGAGGTATTTTCGCGGTGTTACACCTGTGTGCATGCTTTCTTAAGGTCTTTGAAATCAATACACATCCGCTAAGTTCCGTTACTCTTGGGGACCATGACTGGGTTTGTGACCCAGGACTGGTATTGGATCTCATGGATAATACCAGAATGTAATAGGTCCTGAACTTGTTCATTCATCGCTTTCGTCCTTTTCTTTTGAACAATCGACGTATACGCCGGATTCACCAGTAACTTTTGCTCAGAAATTTCTCTTGGAGCCATTATCATGTCGGACGGCTGCCAGGCTAAAACACCAGTGTTTTTGATAAGTAACTATTTTAAGAAAACGCGCACCGTTTTCGAAATCGAGGGCCCAATGGTGACTGTTTGTTCTGGTTATTTCGAAATAACGACCCACTTCTTCGGCTCAGTCCTTACTACCATTTTCAGAGTCTTGGTGGGCTGGACCCCTTGTCGCAAAACAATGCTTGTTCACCCGTATAACCGCAACCCCTGTCCTTGTAAGAACTCCTACTACCTCATGTGCGTTGGATGGATTAGCATTAAAATCTCTAATCGCTTCTGGTCCTAAGATGATGTCGTGTTTTGATCTTGGGGGGAGGACTAAGAACTTTACTTCTTCAGTTCGTGAATGGACTCCATCACTGAGTGTAACCAAGAACGTTACAACCCCCCGCGGGTGCATAACTTCATAGCCAAATCCAACCCTGGAGCATGGATGGGCATCAAACGCGCTTTATCATCCTCATCTAATTGTTCAAAACACTGCTCGTACATTATATCAGACGTATTCCTGTGTCAAAGAAAACGTACCGGGATTTATAATGTCTTAATAGTGCTGTTGATGTGCTAAAAGTAGTCTAATGAAAACACGCTAATCTAGACACTAAGTAATATTCTAGACTCTTAACTTAATTAAAACTACTAACCAGCAAGTGAACTGGTCGACTCTAGTGCAGCTAAGTAAGTCTGGATATTCAACCTACAAGACTCTTTAAATTACGTAAACTAGCTAATTAGACTCAACTAATATTGACACGACTATTTGTTTGTTAAAAGGGGGGGTTGGTTTAAAAAAACTAAATTAAAACTAATTAAGAAAAACAAGTAAAATAAATGAAAACACAAGTTTGATTAAATCAGATGATGATGATGAGAAAACTACCTAAGCTAAAATCCCCTAAATTTTAGTTGTTAATTAACCGGGAAAATATTTAGTTATGGACTGGGATCGTAAAATAGACACTTAAAAGAAAACCCGAACAGGACCCCTTACCCTTCTCAAGAGACACTTATTGGTTTCTAATAAGTTTTAACACACACCAGTATTAAAAATCAAGTTTCCTTACGGTCACCTTATAGCGCGGAAATTAAAGGAAATTTAATTGATTAAATAGACAATAATAAATAATGAAACCTAGACGGACTTGTTGGGCCATATTTATGGTTTATGCTTTATGTTTTTGGCTTAGTTTTGGGCAACATTATGTAAACCGAAATCAAGGGATTTCGGTGGGCTTCGTATGCACTTGGTCTTAGGTATGATATAACTATATATATGGTGTACACAATATATGTTAGGGTTGGTCGATCATTGGTAATTGTTAGCTAAACAGAGAGTATCACCGTGTACACAATATATGTGTGTTTTGAAGCAAGATCCATCGTGTTTATTGTGTTACTTGATTGTTCTAGAATAGGTTCTTTGTTAGATTCCGCCTAACAAGGGACTTACAATTGGTATCAGAACCTATAGACATATTCTAGGCTTGGTTAAGGCGATATCATTGATTCTAAGGGTGATTTTCGGCTAAAGATTGGGTGAAGAATTCTGGAAATTGAAAAAAATTTGTGTTCTTCGGGTTGTAAAGACACTTCTGGAAAAGATTTGGGTTGATCTTTGAGTTAAATTCAAATCTCTTCATTCTCGGGATTTGACTAAATCTCCAAAGATTACCATATCAAGAATTTTGATAGTTTTTGGCATATTTTGAAGGTTCTTGGGCAAAATTGATCGTTTTTGATGATCTTATTGAATTCTCGGAAAGATTTGATTGTTCTAGGTGGAGTTATTGGGTTCTCGGGAATATTTGAGTGTTTTCGGCTAGTTTTGTTTGTTCTCGGTCAACTTTCGGTGTTCTCGGGCATTTTTGATTGTTCTCGATCAACTTTTAGTGTTCTCGGGAATTTTTTATCCTTCTCAGTCAACTTTCAGTGTTCTAGGGTTACTTATCAGAATTCAGAGTTCTGGGTCAAGGATCTCGGGCTTTGGAAAGCATTGGGCTCATTTGTTTGGGCCATGGATTTTGTTCACCTAGACCTCTATTTTGTTGGGTTTGTGTGCTTTTGGACTGCAGTGTAAGATGGACCAATTAGTCAGTATGTCTTCAAATGTTGCTTTACATCAAGAGCTGGTCTCAATCATGGGAACTGCTACTCGTGTACCCCATTTATTGTCTCATGAGGTGTAAGAATCCGAATCCCGAGAATCCTACAGTTGGTATTCATCCATAATACTTATAAAAATACTTAAACTTGAAAACAGTTCATTCAATTAAAACAACCAATTCAGAGTATAATTCAATGGAAAACTATAATTAATAAAATAAGTTCCCAAAACCCGGGAATTATGCCCAAAACCAATTTAAATGTATTTGATAAATTTTTTAAAAAGAAATGTTCAATATTTAAATCTTCCATCCACATATGCCCTTCATCGTCCAAGTAGCTTCGTGCACGTCCAAGCGGTAAGGCATCCTCCTCCTAACCTGAAACTCACACTAACATGCACACAAAGTCAGCTTGAGCTGAGTGAGTTCAAGTTTTAATAAATAACATCAATAATTAAAAATCATAATAGTCATTCCAAGAATTGTAAAATAAACGGGATATAACAGTTAGGCCATCATCATCAATGATAATCATACTTTTATATGTATATATATATATAAATATATATAAACATCCTTAAAATTATATATATCATCCAAGTAATAACATTAGGGTCGAGCACACGTACAACCCAAACACGTAACATCTCATCCAACGTATGCAAACACGAAGTAGGCATACGTAAACATCCGTAGTCGATAACGACTACTAAACATCGCCAAATATTGGCCATACAAACATACATACATACATACATACATACATACATACATACATACGATAATATCATCTCAAGGCCTACCATATACAAGTAAGCCCATCTAAAATAATTTAATCAATTCATCAAGCAAAATCGCTTAGGTGTGCATGCTAGCCCAAAATCTTAAAAAGAGTAAAATGAGGCATCATGAACTCACCTGATACAAGGTACAATTTCACCACAAGCTAGAGGACCCCTAAGTAATCCCAAAACTCAAACACCTGTCGGTTTACATACAAACATTACTAACGACATCAAAAGGACTCGTTTATCCTACGAGATGTTCTAACATGGTTCGAGTCACATAAAGCCTTGACCTCATCAAACTCAATCATAACAGCCCCCGGTGCCTTACATTCACCAACACGACCCTTAGATACTCCCGGGAATAAAAAATTCCCAATTTATCCCTGGAAGCCCTAGGTGACACTAACACGCGCGTTTAAGAGTCGTTTAGGCCATTAAAATCCAACTCAGCCCCGTTTGGACCCAATATGATGAATTCACAGCCAACAAGTCCACACGACGCTACACGAGTCAAATGGGTCGGTAACTCGCAAGTACAACGCACCAACTATTCAATAAACGCAATTGCGCGTTGTACCGACCCGTTTGAGTAACCGTCGACCAATTCAGCCCCATAACGTATAAAAATGATTTTTCAACAGCCCGTACATCAAACCAAGTTCACCCGAGCTAAATTGGTCGTTAATCACTTCAACCCTCGCGTTAAACACAACAATCAACAATTCTTGTCAACCGAACACAATCTTTCAAACTACAACTAGTTGACCAATCTAACGAACACCAACGAACATGATTTTTAAGTATGATATACTAGACATACCTATGAGGATTTTGGTGCAAAAGCCTCAACCAAAATAGTCCCAAAAAGGTTAGAATTGACAGCCACCCGGCAAGCCTACAACACGCAATTTAACGATCAATACGCGTGGTATAAAGATCAATTAAGGTGTAAAAGAATTGGGGAATCGTAGAACTAACCTTCAATTGATGTTTTATGCTCAAAACTTGTCTGGAAAGAAGAAAATCATAGGGGGGCGCACTATGCCGATCGGACAAGGGAAAGGGGTTAGGTTTATGATATAAAAATTTTTCACATCTAGCCCTTCAAATCTTAAAGAATTAACATCTTGGTTGAAAAGTTAGATGTTTTAACGTACCGGGATGACGAGAAGGTTTTCGAGAAATGTCGGTTAAATCCCGAGAAATATACATACTTTACAAGCTTCGAATCCTTGAACCGAAAATTAACGGGCGTTACATGAGGGGTTCGCCGAGTGGAAGTTCAGATTTGAGAAATATGTGAAGATAAAGGATGCAAAGATCTGGAGGACCATTTTCAGGGGTCCTCAGATCATCACTTATCAGAAAGAAGGTACAGGTGAAGTGGTAACAATGCCTCTCGAATTATACGTGGATGTAGACTTTGATAAGGTTTAAGAGGATGAAAAGGCTCTCGATGCACTAACAATGGCACTTTCACCTGAAATTGCCTTGGGGTTCAAAGAGTTACAATCTGCTAAATCACTATGGGAGGCCTTCATTGAGGTATATGAGCGAAATGAGGATATGAGGAGAAGCCGACAAGATCTTTTTAGACAAAAAGTTAACATGTTCAATCATGTCATGGGAGAGACTTTGGACACGCAGCTTCAAAGGTTTATATCATTGGTCACTGAAATGAGATCTACAAACATAAACCTAACTTCTGTCGAAATCAATAACAACCTGGTCAACTCCCTGCCACAAAACTGGGACATGAATGTTGTCGTCCTGAAGAAGACAAAAGATTAGGCCAGGCTAGCTCTGTCAGACGTTATGGCTATTGTTAAGGCTTGTGATATGGATGATAAGCAGTGTGCCATAAATCATGCCAACTCCTACAATGTTGCTAGTTATAGTGTTTCCTCTAACAATGCTCTCATGTTCAAGTCCTCTCAGCGTCAGCATGCTCAACCATAGCAGCCTCAGCAGATCTTCTCTATGTTTAATTCAGCTCAAGGTCAATTCACTTCGCAACCACCATAGCTTGCTCCTGTTTTCTTCCAACAATCAGCTCCTGCAACCAAGGCACAAGCTTCTACTGCGACCTCTAGCAACTCTCCCATTCTGATTCCCACTATTTCGAAGGAGACTCATGAAAACATTTCTTTAATGGCAGGTTTTATGAACTGCTACAATGCTTTTCTTGATGGAGATCTTGTTCAACCTGTTGTAGCTGCTGAGCTGGATCAAATCCATCCTGATGATGCAGAGGAAATGGATATCTCTTGGAAAATAGCCATGGTTGTGTTTAGAGCAAAGAAGTTTACCAAGAGAATAGGCAGAAATAACTAGAATGTGCCTACTAATCAAAAGGTGGGGTTCAACAAGGATACTTTGAGATGCTATAACTATTATGAGCCGGGTTATTTCACTCGTGAATGCCCAAATCCTACCAAGGAGGGAAACAAAGAAAGGGCATTGGTGCCAGTGAACAATGTTAGAGGAGAAAGTGCAGCTGGTTCAAGTGAAGGTGAGCGGGGATTGGTGGCTCAACAGTTTTCTTGGAATGATCAAATGGCAGCACTGAGCATCAACATTTAGACTACCAACTTTGTCATGGTTGATGTTACAGAAGAAGAAAATAAAGCTGAGGAGCAAGTTAAAGATCTTCAATATGTATTCATGGCTTTCACCTCTTCTAGTTCATCTGAGGTAAATTCTGAACTGTGTTCTCAATCCTGTATTAATAAGGTAGATTTATATAAGACTCACATTAGTAATCTTCTTAGAGAAATGGATGGAATAAAACATGAAAATCTCACCCTTAAGAAACTAGAAAAATCTTTAAAAGAAAAACTAGAGGCACAACAAAAGGATTTTTCAAAACTTCAATCTGATTTCAGCATAAAATGTTGTCACCACTTAGATGCTAAACAGAAAAATTCCGAACTAACCGCTGAGTTGAATGCTTCTAAGTTGGAGATTGCTAAGTTAACTAATAAATTTGAAAATGCTGAATTTAATTTTAAGAAATTCGATGTCTCTAGTGCTGTTGTTGAAACCATGATCGAAAAATAGTTAAAATGGAAAGAAGACAAGGGTGTGGGTATTGGGTACAGTATGGTTCCCCCTTAATATAATGACAACTAAACTGGACTTCCTCTTACGAAAGAAGAGTGAAGAAATGGAAAAATACATGCAGTATGGTAAGCCGACTACAAATGGCAAAGGTGCTTTTGGTTCAGTCAGCGCTACTGAATCAACATGTAGGGTGAATGATACTAATGTGATTGCTTCACGTGCATATGAAGTAATAGTTGAGGATTGGACTGACGAGGATGATGACATACTTATTAATTCTCATGTTTCTTTAAATTTGCCTGTTTTGGACTCTATTACTGCTAATGCCTATGTGGGCTCTGTTTTAAAGAGCAAAGACAATTGTGTGGTTGATATTTCTAAAATTTCTAAAAGCAGTGATCTGCTTTCAAATAAACTTGATAAAAATAAAAATTTGCATAAATATTTGTCACCCAAGTTTGTTAAAGAAGGAAGTTCATGTACTCACAATTATGAGAAATCCAGTGATAAGACCAAAGCGGGACAAGCAGGCTCACACAACAGAGCAAGACCAGGAATTGGCCATAATGATTTTTTCGTTTAAAGGAAAACCTGTTTTAATTGTGGCATTCCTGGTCACATTACTAGAAATTGTCCACACCGTCCATATGTCCTATATTATGGATATCATCAGAGAACTATACCTAGAAATACATAAAAAATTTTAATTCAAATAAAATAAGGTATTATGATGCAAAGCCCTCTAACGGTGATTGGAGAAGAAACAAGGCTGACAGGTCAAGTTCCCATCAGACCAAGCCTGCATCGTTTCAAAAGCGAGATGGAAACTCAGTTTCAGCTCCGAGACCCAAGTGGGCATCAGAATCGAAATCGTTTAGAAAGTCAAAGTCAAATGTGTATTCCGTCCGCAAACCAGAGACAAAGTTAATTGTTTATACGAATAACCAAACTTTAAAATCTATTTATAAATGGTTGCCTAAGTCTTCGGTGACCAAGTCATCAAAACCTTCATGTTCGATCTTTGATAATCATGAAGACATGTCATGGCAACCCATGACACGTTTGAATAAATCAGACCTACCTAGAACGACTATGGACTGGGTACCTAAAACTAATTAATCTGCACATCGTGCCGGTTCAACTATGAAGAAATATCATCAGACTATGGTATGTTGATAGTGACTGTTCCAGGCACCTGACAGGAGACATCTCTCAACTACACGACGTACAAATTTTTAATGGAGGGTATGTTTCCTTTGTGGGAGGAGAGAAAGGAAAGATTACACAGAAGGGTACTGTAAGTAATGGTGTTCTTAACTTTGAGAATGTGAATTACATTCCAGAGTTAAAACACAGCCTGCTCAGTGTCTCACAGATTTTCTGACAAAGGTTTTTCAACCCATTACACTAACAAAAAGTGTCTGATTTTAAACCTTGGTATCATTATACCAGAAGATTGGGTTCTTGTTCAATCACAAAGAAAAGATAATGCATACATGATTGACATGAACAAAAATGTTCTAGATGAAATTAGATGTCTAATTTCAAAAGTGTCGGAACACAATGCAATGCTTTGGCATCGTCGCCTTGGTCATCAAATGTCAAAACCTTAAACCGTCTTGCCAAAAACGACATAGTCTGTGGTTTGCCTGTTAATGATTTTGTGACAATTAAGAAATGTGTGGCTTGTGCTTTAAGCAAACATCATCGCAAATCTCACAAGCCAAAGCTGGTCCATACGATTTCCTCTGTTTTTCAACTGCTTCATATGGACTTGTTTGGTCCGGTTCACGTTCTGAGTCTCGCTCGCAGTTCTTATTGTTTAGTTATACTATTGACTACTCACATTTTACTTGGGTGTTTTTCTTTTCGAATAAAAATGAAACTGTAGAATTGATCAAGCGCTTCGTAGTGCTTATGGAGAATGAACTGAATCTGAAGCTAAATGGAATTCGCTGTGATAACGGCACGGAGTTTAAGAACTCAATGTTGAATTATATTTGTGCCGAAAAGGGAATACTTCGACAGTACAGCTCAGCTCGTACCCTACAACAAAATGGTGTTGCTGAAAGAAGGAACAGAACTTTGATCGATGTTGCAAGAACTATGTTGTGTGATTCAAAGTTACCGTTTTTCTTCTGGGCTAAAGCAGTCGGCACTGCCTGTTATGTTCAAAATCGGATATTTGATAAACACATCACAGATGAAGTCTCCCTATGAGGTTGTTTATGGTCACAAGCCTACTGTAGCACACTTTCGAGCCTTTTGATGTCCGCGTACTCTTCTCAATCTCGAATTGACTCCAAAGTTTGGAGCCAAGTCCGATGATTTTTATTTTGTTGGATATGCTGGTTGCACTGCCTACAGAGTTTTCAACAAGGCAATGAAGCAGATAATGGAATCTTATGATGTGCACAAGCTAGAGGAGAATGAAATGGATGCTTGTGTTGGTCCTGACTGGTTATTCGATTATAATGAACTGTTCAAGCCATTTAATGTGCTCCCAGTAAATGATGCAGAGAACTCAGGGGTAGGGACTTCTAATGTTGTTGATGATGAAGACGACATCTCTACCGATTTTCAAAAATCTCCTGTCCTGAGTAAGGACCCGTCTAAATAATTGGACCCTACTTAGCCGTTGTCTGCAAGCCAACAAGAAAGTGTTACTGAGACCGTGTGTTCACAAGAGATTCCCGCAGCCGATGCTTCACCAGTTGAGGGGGAGAGTGCCATTCGTCAAATTTTTTGTAGCACTCTATTCCCAGATGTCATACCAAATGAGTACATTACCAGTACCTCGTACTCGCATAGTACTGCGGCATCTAGATGGAAGAACCCTCTCTCTGAAATACTTGAAGATCCATCAAATCTACCGGCCAATTGTTCCGTTCGCGATCACTCCATTCTGACAAGAATTCAACGGGACCATCCAATCGAAAATGCCATTGGTCCCCTTGAAACTGGCGTTTCAACCAGAAATCAGACAGGACATATCAACAATTGTTTGTATTCATGTTTCATCACTCATATTGAACCTAAGTCTGTTGAGATGGCTTTGCAAAAACCAAGCTGAGTGGACGCCATGCGTGAGGAACTGAATCAGTTTGAGAAACTCAAGATTTGGAGTTTGGTTAAGTTACCCATTGAGAAGAAGGCTTTAGATACAAGATGGGTTTTTCGTAACAAGCAAGATGATACTGGGGTTATTGTTCATAACAAAGCGCGGCTTGTGGTTCGTGGTTTTCGTTAGGTTGAAGGCTTGGATTACACTGAAGTGTATGCTCTAGTGGCTCGTCTTTAGGCCATTAGGATTTTCTTGGCATATGCATCCTACATGGGGTTCACGGTTTATCAAATGGATGTTAAGACAACGTTTTCTTATGGAGAAGTGAAGGAGGAGATTTATGTGGACCAGCCACCAGGTTTTGTTGATTCAAAGCATCCGTCTCACGTCTACAAGTTAGTAAAAGGCTCTTTATGGCCTTCATCAGGCTCCTCGGGCATGGTATGCAATGTTGACGGCTCATCTTCTGGAGCATGAGTACAAGAGAGGAACCATCGATCAGACATTGTTCGTTAAGACTGTTGGAAAGGATTTGATTTTGGTTCAAATTTATGTAGATGACATCATTTTCGGCTTCACCTGTTCTGCTCTTTGTTCTGAATTTGAAGAGGTGATGAAAAAGAGATTTGAGATGAGTTCGTTGGGGGAAATGACGACATTTTTGGGTTTACAGGTTCATCAGAGCTCAACAGGTATTCTACTACATCAGGAAAATACGTCGAGGACATGTTGCCTAACTTCAAGTTTTAAGATTCCAAGAGCGCGGCGACTCCTATGGCAGAAAGACCCCTTCTTTCATCTGATCCTGAAGGGACCCCAAAGATCAAACGTACTATCGATCAATGATCAGATCCCTAACGTATCTCACCGCCAGTCGCCCAGACATCATGTTTGCAAATAGTCAATGCGCTCGCATCCAGGCTAATCCTAAACTTTCTCATTTAATTGCTGTTAAACGTATTTTTAGATATTTGAAAGGGAAACCGAAGCTAGGTCTTTGGTATCTCAGAATTTAATTTATATGCTTTTGCTGACAGCAATTATGGAGGTGATGATATTGATAGGAAATCTACGTCTGCTGGATGTCAATTCTTGGGTGATCGACTCATTTCATGGCAATGCAAGAAACAACAAACGGTGTCCACATGCATTGCTGAGGCCGAGTATGTTGCTGCTTCCGCCTGCTATTCACAGGTTATATGGATGCAACATCAAAATCTAGATTACGATTTGGAATTTCTTGACACTCCAATTTTTTGTGATAATGATGCTGCTATTGCCATTGTTAAAATTCGGTTCAGCATTCTAAAACCAACCACATTGACATCAAAATTCATTTTATTTGTGACTGTTACGACCGAAAATTGATTCACCTTGAGCAAGTCCACACTGATAATAATGTGGCGAACTTATTTAAAAAACCGGTCGGAACAGCCAGATTTAATGTGCTTGTGGGGTTTCTTAAAATGCTACGTTTCGACGACTGAGTCTTTTTGAGGTTAAATTTGTACATAAATATTTTCTCGTTATGTCATAATTTCTGTACAAATTTATGGGGAGAAAAGTCAAAAATACAAAAAGAGGGTGTGTATGTGTGTGTGTTTTCTTTAATAAAAAAAAACTATTTTGTTCTGTCGCTTAAAATTATGCCAGTTACTCAAGTTCAAGGGACATATCTTTATATTTAGTCATGTCGTCTACCTGCAGACAGACGGGATAGCCATTTACCTAAGGATTGAAAGTGATAGGGGAGACTAAATTTAAAAATGTCTCTGATGTAACTATCTGATTTTAATTCTTTTGCTGAAAAATATGTCGGTTACCTATGTTCGAGGGACATATATTATTATATGTTTGGTCCTACTGTCTACTTGTAAACATACGGAATAGCCATTCACTTAAAGACTGAAAGTGACTGGGCGACAGAGTCTAAAAATGCCTTCTAAATACCGTTATGGGAAGTGATATGATCATTCAGCTAAAAGCTTTATAGAAGCTTAAATATTTTCAAATGAAAATTGATCCAGCCTTCGAAAAATGATAGATAAATTGATTTTATGTGCCTAATGTGTGAAGCTATTAAGCTAAAATGGCTTTTGAACAATCACTGATTTGTATAGTAGCTTTCCATGATAAGTAAAAGTTTGAAGTGATATAAACTAAAATTACTAAACTTACTGTGGAGAGTCATTTTGTAGACGTGTGCATGTCTCTAGATATATCTCTCCGAATGATAGGCACAAAAGCAATTACCTAGTCATACACAAGCCATTTAGTGTCTTGATCGCCAAAAATATTATGTTTCCTTGTTATAAAAAAAATTGTATGTATATAAAAATTGTAATTAAAATTGTTTTTAAGGCTGAAAGGGTCAAACTAGAACTACAAGAGTGGGGCATTCAACTGAGTCCTAAACATCCTGAATGTAAGGCTTGTAAGTCTGGACGGCATGTAGGTCCAACGTTCAACCTTAAAGCTTAAAATTATTTTTGTAGGGAAAGCCAAATACGCCTTGAGAAGAGATAAGGGGCATCATTGGTCCATAAGTGATGTCCATGTAAGCTTTATGCCTAATTGAATCTAAGCATATCTATTGATGCAATGAAAATCATGCTAAGTTTCTAATTACATGCTATCAACCTTTTCACTATGTCATAATAATGCAGAAAAATAATCATTGTGAAAGCTTCTTAATCGATATGATTTCATGTTCGGATCGTTTCATAAAACGGTTGCACGTTTAACACAACTGAAATTTGATCCCAAAATATGTTAAAATTACTGAAGGCCGGGTAGTTAAATTGTTTTGTTTTAGTTTAGTTTTTGTTCTAATTTTATTTTATTTTTTATTATTTTTATTTTCACCTCATGATTACTTGTGTCTAAACAAATGCCTTAAGAAACCATTTTTAACATGGAACGGGATTGCATTACCAGCCCATGAAATCTGACGTCTGCTAATTATGTTCTTGAGCCATTGAGTTTGGCCCAATGTGTTCATAATACTTGTGGTCTTGGCCTTGTCCTATTGGCCCAAGAAATTCTGTGGTATTGGTGTTCTCGGCCCATATGGGCATCTCAGAAGTTTAAAAGACAAGTTTTTGGTGCATTATTGGCTATCTCTTTCAGATCTGCAAAAACTTTAAAACCCTCATATTCAAATACCCGAAAAACTCCGAATAGTTTAATTAACAATCATATCTTGGTTTCGTCAAGCATTAAAAGTTAATAAAACTTAATCAAAATCGATTTTTGGATCACGGTTACGAAACTATTGGGGTTGTTTTGGAATGATTGGATTGTGAGATGTGTTTCGTCTACATGTTCATTGTGAACGATTAGGGTTGATTGATTGTGTTATGAGTTTTCTTAAAGTTGCAGGTTGTTCATCAATGGTGATTGCCAAGTTTGGGAAGATGTAGATGTTGAATCCAAGGGTTTTCGATGCCGGTTGACAGAATACCCTTGGTTAACTAGAGAGCATTTGGCTCAATAGATATCTCATGAGTTCTCGATCAAACGTTTACCGAGAACCCGTCTGGTCAACCGAGAACTCATTGTTCTCGGTATCTGAAAATTACTTGGACCAAAACATTAAATTGGACCGAAAAGTCCTAACTTGGACCGAAAAGTCCCAAATGTGACCGAAGACTCCCAAGTTGAACCAAAAACTCATTTATTGAATCGAAAACAATTCTTAATCATTTAATCACTAAAATAATTTGAACAAGCTTATTAATGAAGATCATGTTGTTCATAATTATGTTTTCGGTCTCTGTTGCATGATCAAATTGTCCATTCATCAAGTTATATATAACTGACTATAAATTTAAGTGAATGTATCATTAACCTGACTCATTTGTTGCATTCATGGCTGATCAAGCACCACTGAATTTTGTTGATACTCACAATATTGCGGGATGCCTCTTTGATCCTCCTCTTGCTCACATGGAGTTCAAGTCTATGATTGTGGCGCTGAATACCTGCAGGATTTCTCATGCTTTATGAGAAACTCCAGTTATCAGCAAGAAGACGGTGACAGATTTTTGGATTCATGCTTCCATTAATCCAAGAGGTGCTGGGGGAGCAACTGTCATTGAGTCAAAGATTTAAAAGAAGCCTGTTATTGTCTCTGAAGCTATTATACGTGAAGTACTACTGTTTGGTTATCAATCTGATTATCCTACAGAGTATTCTACTGATGCCGTTGCTGAAATTGTGAGAAGAATGAGTTACAAGGGAGCCTACCCTCCAGCCTTTAAGAAGCTATTTCATCCATACTAGAGGTTCTTGATTCACACGTTCTTCACATGTGTCTCAGGATGCAAAGGGGGTTCTGATGAGATCAGGCACACCCAGATGTCGGCTGTAGTTGCTCTGATCATAGACTGGAACTACAATTACTCCAAGTTTGTGTTTGATGAGATGATAAGCAATCTCAAGGAGAAGAAGAAGGAGATGTTCCTTATGTACCAGAGGTTTCTACATATGATTTTTGACTCCCATTATCCTGACCTGATCAAATCTGTAGAGATGTTTGACGTGAAGACGTTGGGTCCGAATACTTTTGGCTTAATGAAACAATCAACGAAAGTAGCCAAATTGGTCTATCAAGGTCTTCATCCGTTAGTCAAGTTTGGAAGATTTGCTGAGACCGAGATTAATGTTGATGCTGCTGGTGCAGCTGTAGCTGAGGAACACATGGTTCCTGCTCAAAGGCACATTACCGCCTTTGAGACATTGTCTGATGATGATGAGTCTGATAGTTCTCCATCACAACCTATGGAGACTGAAAACCAGGTACAACAGTCAGTACCTTCTACTGAATAGTTTAAAGAGTTCGAATCGTTTAATGAAAAGCTCCAGTCGACTGCATTGAAGCCTCCTCAATCAGTCACTATGACACATGTTGAAGAAGAATTTGAAGAAGATCCAGCCACTGATCTCATTCCACGTAAACGACGAAAGAAATATCCGAGACCAGGTGTGCTAGCTAGTGATGTGATACCAACTACCCAACCAAATGTTGTTGATCCCGTTACTGTTGAGGCTCAGACTGCTCAAGGCCCATCTACTGCTGCTCAACAAACTCAAGTACAAATCTTTGAGAATATTACACATGAGTTTGATTTTGAGCCACATATTCGGTCCACCACCAAACCATCGGGATCGTCTAACCCGATTGGTCATGACAGTACAAGTGCAGTTGACAAGATTGCTCATATTCTGGCCATGCAAGACAAATTTTTACAAGACAAGGGCAAGGGGATTGCTTTAGAAGCTAAACCTGTTGATGTTCATGCCTTACAACGCCGAGTCTTTGAGCTTGAGCAAGATGTTCGAATTCAAGAAATTGAAGCTATTAACACTAATAAAGATTCAAAAACTCAGGAGCTTCAAGATAGCATGGGTGGCCTTACTGCGATGTACTTAGGCCTCCAACAAAAGCTTATTCAGAAGTTTGGAGATGAATATAAAGGTGGTGTTGATATTGATGATGACATGCGCCCTGCTTCGAACATCGATACCTCTGCGACAATGGAAAAATATATGGCTGCTCCACCAAAGTCAAATGAGAAGAAGGAACGGTTGATGAGGAAGATGCTGACTCAAATCAAAACGTTGTAACCTCTGATCACCCCGAGAAATTTGTTGTGGAACTGCAAAAGATTTTTTCTGATAAGTATGTTGATCGTTCTGGGGTTGTGTCGTGGGGATACGATGTGGATAAGGAGATGTGGTGGGTAAAACGCAAGTCAGGTGGCACTGAATACTACAAGAAAATGAAGAGTTTCGGGTCATGGACGAAGGTTGACTAGACTGACTTAATTAATGCTCCTTTCCACAACCCGAACAATGATACAAAGGCCAAAAACTTCTAGAATTATTTGAGCACTCAAGTGGAGCGTGATTTTCCAAATATGCCTACTGCATAGTCGTTTCTTAAGAAAGCCAAGGGTGTTTGTGATCCTCACACCAACAAGCCGATGATGAATGCGATGTGGCCGCCAAATGACAAGGTAACGTCAAGTCCGATCACCAAGAGATTTCCAGAGGGAACTCTTGATGGAATGAAGTTTGGGACGTATGATGGCGAAACAACTATTGTGACCATCAGGCTAGTCAAGGGTCAGTACCGGTCTTGTAGATCTAAGAGATTTATTGAAGTTTGGTGAGAAAGACATCAAGAAACTTAGCGGCTTTCAGATTTCAGCTGAACCACTTTACGAGCTAGCCTCTAAGGAGTATACTAAGATGGTGGGATCAATCATACAAACCGGGCTATGGGCAGGTGCTTACAAGGAAGCCGATGCTGACATACTTGAGCACGAGTGATGGTGAAGTAATAAACTAATGGGGAGAATGTTGGTCTATATTTATGGTTTGTGCTTTATGTTTTGAACTACATTATGTAAACCAAAATCAAGGGATTTCGGTGGGATTTGTATGTATTTAGGCTTAGGTATGATATAACTATAGATATGGTGTACACAATAAATGTTAGGATTGGTCGATCATTGATAGTTGTTAGCCAAACAGAGAGTATCACCGTCTAAGTTTTGTTAAAGTGCTTAAGCACCGGACGTAATATATACATGTGTTTTGAAGCAAAATCCATCATGTTTATTATGTTATTTGATTCTTCTAGAATCGGTTCTATGTTAGATTCCGCCTAACAAACGATTTACTTGATATCACATTGAAAGATCCGTTCCACGGGACTTACAGGACTCCTTACGAAGAACTAAATCTAGCAAGATTAAATAATAAAGATCTATCAATAACCTAGCGCTTTATAGATTTAGGTTAACAGCACACTAAGGTTTAATTAATTAATAATAATTATTCCTATAATCTTATTGCAAATCAATCATAAAATAATCAAGAACACAAAATAATTGACCTAATAACAACCTATCATAATGACAAACAATAATCAAGGCAACAATGGAATAATAACAATCAATCAAACAATCCTAAATATCCATACGCATCAATTTAATATAATTAAACATTTTACTAAATCATAAAACCATAACGATAAATAAATCCCAAATCAAATCATAACATCAAAATAGGTTAATCATAAGCCTAGGCAGTCTATCATGTTTAGCCTAGAGTCATAAAATAAAACAAAACAATAATAAAGGAATTCATGGCGAAAATAAATAAGAACGGAAGATTAAAGGCGATAAAACCCGTGGTCTTCGTCCTTGAATAATAAGCTCGTCACCGGCTGATTCCTCGTCATCAAAACATCCAAAAGATCATCTCTTGAGCTCCCAAATTCGTCCAAGCGGGCTAGGTTATTCAGTTTATGATTAAGGTTGAGTTTAGAGGTGTTTAAATAGGTTTCCAAGGCCCAAAATAAATAAAAATAAAAAATTCTGGAAAAAATGGCCCACCACGCCGCGCAGCAGGCCTGGTCCCTCCCCGTCGCTCGGCGCTCCAGCAAATGGGAGGGGGGCGGTCTGGTTCTGTCCGGTTCGTTTCCTGATGCGGTCCGGTTCAATTCTGATGCTCTGGTTCTCTATTTTAGCTCATTTTTCACTCCTTTTTACCACGATAAACCTCCGGAACTTACATTATTCAAATATGTTAGTAATATACAAATTCTAATAAAAAAACAAACAAACACTAATAAAATATACATGGGATTTATGTATATTAAGCGTTATATTATATATCCCCACACTTATCTTTTTTCGTCCCTGAAAAAGTCTAGTTGTAATGGGATCAGAATCAGAGAAATGCGATCTTAAAAGCATATTAGGTTATATTAAAGCTCAGATAAATGTAAAAACTACGATTGTTGATATTGTTGTCCACTTAAACCCAGCCACCAGCCTATCAAACCCCACGCACATTAAGCATTTAAGTTCAAGTGACATCCAAAACCTATGGGTCTCACAACTTTGGAGTTAAGATCCACCTACCCCATCTCAAGCATAGTAAAGACAATTAAAATAATTGAGTTGAAGCAAACTTGTTCAACATATCACCGTAAGATAAAAACCCCTTAATGGTAAGAATAAAACGCACTTAGTTGGAATTATGAATGTAATGGAGAGCCGGATTCTCGTAATCATCTCTTCTTTGAGTGTAAGTTCTCTTCTGTGGTTTGGAGTATTGTCAAAATGAAAGGTAAGTTTCAGGGGTGCATGAATGTTGGGCGAATATTCTTCAATATGTGTCTCAATTTGGAATGTCCAACTCTATTGATAATTTTATTAATCGGCTGCTACTTGGGGCTTCGGTTTACGTAATTTGGAAGGAACGAAATAACCGGCTTTTCAGGAACTCTTTGAAGACTCCAAAGATTGTTGCTGATGAAATTATTAAGGGTACTCGCCTAAAGCTAATGACTCTAAAGTTCAAGAATTCTGAACGGGTCAATCAGGTTCTCGAAGATTGGCACCTTCCGAGAGGAGTTTCACACCAAATTGATGATAATGGTTGATTTGTTTTTGTTATGTTTGTTTCTTTGGTTCTTGTGTAGGCTTTAGCAGTGTTTACCATTGTTTGGTGGTTTTGGTTTTGTTTACTCTTGTATGGCATGTCATACATGAGAACTAATATGGCACTTTGTCATATTATTTGTTCTTGTTGGTTGTGTGGAATGAATTTAACCGGGTAGAACCCTTTACCCAAAAAAAAAAATTATGAATGATAGGTCATGTGAGGTTGTACGAGCATTACCTAAATGCTATTAGACCTTTCCTATATATATCCTAAGAAAATATTTATTGATTAAAAACTTTCGAGCCCCAATAGTGTATCCTTAGAGTCGCCATCCCCTTGGTAACACGTAAACTCTCAGTCTCGTCTAATATGTGCACTTTGGCCTCTTTTTCTATTTTTTGAGAATGCTTCTTTGGCATTTTTTTCATTACATAACTTTTCTTTTTTCGACCAATTATTTGGAATACTTTTATTTATTTTTATTTTTTATTTTTCATTGTGCACTTAGGCATCTTTTACCTAAAAATATATAACTAAATGCTAAGCTCGTATAAAATTGGACATTTGCGGGGCGCCACCACTCTTTATTTATTTTCATAAAACGGAGTGGCGTGCTAATTTTAAAGTGCATTTAATTCTCACCACCTTAGGGTAATCAGCTTATGGTAATACTCCCTATGCTTTATCGAATTTCAGCTTCACTATTCCCCCTAGGAAGAGAACCCACAAAATCTATGATTAATTAGGTTTATTTAGAATATGCAATGGGAAACCTTTTAAGACTAGTTGGGCCTACCAACACATCCCAAGCTTAGTACGCTTTTTTTATATTATCTCATATTATTAGTAGTTTGAAAAACCAATTCCCGATAAATATCCTCATCTCCCATTTAAATGCAAAAAGAAACAAATTCAAAGGACATTTTTCAAAAAAAAAAATTATAGTTAAAATTTAACTATGACTCAAATATCCTATCCCAACACTTAAATTTTGTATTCCTCATTGCAAGGATAAGGACGAAAAATAAAATAAAGGCGAAATACAAAAAAAAAGTAAAAACCCAAAAATAAAAATAAACAAACAAGATATAAAATGGAAAAGACTTGGTTGGTAATATGGCATTAAATATGATGTCAAAGTATTCTTCCATGAATGCCCTCAAACTCTGAACGTGATCAGCAAACGGTATCTCCTTATCTCACACACGAACGGAGGCGGCAAAAACAACAAACAATATCAAAAAACATAACTTATCAATTAAATAGATGTTAACATTTAAAGTCTTTAGACCAACCAACCCACCTAATATATAAAACATGAATAAATGCCAGCAAAAAATAAAAAGTATACAGTTCGGCTGTTCCATCCCCACACTTTAACTTTGCATTATACAACATGGGGGTCATTTTTCTAGCTCACTTAATCCAACAAAAACTTAAATACAAAATCAAAGAAGAACTACAAAAATCTACATTAGTGACTCGACAAGACTCAAAAATAGAAATGGGGCAAATATACAAACTCTACACTTGAGTTTTCACTCAGGACACTCTACTATGAGATCTACTAGGCTGTCCAAGTGGAGCTTCCTCCACCTCGATAAAACTCCATGGCCCTCCAAGAAAATGCATCACGATCCGACCACTCATCAATCTTATTTCGCTTATCTCCAACTTCTCCAAACTCCACAAACTTCCGCTTGCCACCTCCCTTCTCTCTATCAAACTCCATCAACTCTCGAGAACTCGCGACCTCTCTTCCTCCATACAAACTCTGACTAAAAGGAAATGATCAAGACGTGGATCCATTCCCGAAAAAAAAGACTCAATCGAATAAACGGGATAACATGGATCAATGAGACCATCTTGACCACTCGGGTGTCTCATGGATTTAGAAACATGAGTGACACTATCTTTGCCAGCTCTAAGAGTAATCTTACCTTCAAAAACATCAACGAGTGCCCTAGCAGTATGCAAGAATGGACGACCTAAAATACTAGGAACTCTCCCATCAGCCTCCATATATAAAACCACAAAATCTATGGGGAAAACTAAATTATCGACTTTAACGAGCAAGTTTTATATGATTCCCCTAGGGTACTTCTCCGAACGGTCAGCTGATGACAATGACATACGGTTTAGGGTGAGTTCTCTTAGGCCTAGCCTCTCGTACAACGAATATGGCATTAGGTTTATGCTAGCTCCTAGATCGGTCAATGCTTGACACAAGGTATCCCTACCAAAGAAATATGGAATTGTGAAAACACCAGGATCGGGTAACTTTTCTGGTACCTTATTGACAACTACCACCGAACACTCTCCGTTCAATGGAACAGTCGAAAGCTCCTCCAGACTTTCCTTTTGTTTAAGAAGATCTTTCAAAATCTTGGCATATTTTGGCATATGTTGGAGGGCCTCGATAAATGGAAGATTAATTCTAAGCTGCCTAAACATATCTAAGAAGTTCCCTTACTCTCTAGTAAATTTCTTATTCTTAAGACGGGCTGGATACGGGATACGAGCATGATCTATAAGAGGCGACGGTCTAACTTCCCTCGGTTTCTTCTCCTCACTCCCTACAACTATGGGCTCACTGGTTGGTGCGGTACTTGTTGGGTCTAGCCTAGGTTGCACCCTCTCAGGAGTCTCCATTATTATCTCCTCATCTACTAACTCATCTATCTCCTCTAACTCAACATCTCTCTCCGAACCTAGAACCCTACCACTACGAGTGGAGATGGCATTTAACTGAGCAGCCGGATTTTTCTGAGTGGAACCCGAAAACTGACCTGGGAGTCTCTCATCTAAACGTTATGCTACATCACCTATGGTTCTCTGAAGATCTAAGAGTGGGGACTGGTGATTCCTAATTAGCAAATCATGATCGGTAATTTTCTTCTGAGTTTCCTGATCCCTAACAAGTATCTGCTTCATCATCTCTTCTAACCTACCAATACCACCATCCAAGTCCTGCCCATTACTCCCACCTAGACTACCTTTCTCCCCACTAAACGACTGATCCTGCCCGCGGTTAGAATTTGAATTTGATTGGAAACCAGGGGGTGCACCGGAGGAACGCAAATTAGAATTATAGTTATTATTTTTATAGTTGTTCTAATTTGAATTATTATTCCGATTTAATGCATTAGGAACCCTATTCTGCCCTTCTATGAACTCTACATGCTCCTAACTCTTCAACGGGCAATCTACAGTCCCATGCCCCCCTCTACACAACTCACACTTATCTACCTTAGCCGTAAGTTCTTTCATCTCTCGGGCTATACTCTCTAAGGCAGCAGCCACACTAGTATCCAAATTAACCTGGTGCACACCTCGGACGGATGAGGGTGTACTAGTGACGGGATTTGAATTCCCGTTACGTGGATTTTTAGCAAACTCGGATTGGGCAAAACTCTCAAACAATTCATTACACTCTATCATATTTTTCTTGCCCATTAAATTACCTCCAGCAGCAGTGTGGAATCGAGCCTGAGTCTCGTAAGTTAGCCCGTTGTAAAACTTCTCAACAAGGGCCCAAGGAGTAAGACAATGCTGTAAACAACGGGACAGTAGGTTCTGGAAACGCTCCCAAGCTTGATAGTACCTGGCTCCATGTGGAAAGAGTGAATTTGATCACAAAGACGAGACGCTTTGGCAGTTGCACAGCGCCTCCCAAGTAGTGAATGCTCCAGCAGGTTGCGAATCGAGCCAAGTGGCGGCACAACCCGTGAGTAAAAATGAGAACAAGTGAAGGAAAATCGCATATTCTTTAGCACCTAGCAAGTTGAAAGCTCTGAGCACATGAGTAAGACGATTAATGTGCGCTGGTGCGTCATCACCGTCACGGGCATGGAAAAGATTTTGCCGGGTGAGATAGGCCATGACGTCATAGGGAATTTGCCACGAGTTAGGGTTATCGATTGCGGGGGTGATGATGGGCGAGTGGTCTCCGGTGAAACCCTCGAAGGCTTGTTGATAAACGGTTCAGTTGTCGGCCATTTGAATATCGGGAATGGTTCTAGGACTTGACGGTAATGAACTGTGTGGTGATTACTTGGGTGGAGAATCAATGATGATCGGTGATGATGAACTAGCCTCATACATTAACGGAGGTGGTCCTTGTGAACAAAGATGTGGCATAAACCTGAAAACACACAAGACCAACTGAGTAGACTCTATGAAAATGCTAAAATAAACTAAGAATAAATAAAATAAACTAAACATAAAATTAGACTAAAATTAATTAGACTCCTACGACTCAAGAACAAAACAACACAAAACAAGTAGCACGTATGTAGCAAATAAATCAAATCAAAGCTAATAACGCAATCGCCAAGAGTTCCCCAGCAACGGTGCCAAAAACTTGATGTGCTAAAAGTAGTCTAATAAAAACATGCTAATCTAGACACTAAGTAATAAATTCTAGACTGTTGATTTAACTAAAACTACTAACCAGCAAGTGAACCAGTCGACTCTAGTGCAGCTAAGTATGTCCATATATCAAACCCACAAGACTCTTTAAATTACGTAAACTAGCTAATTAGACTCAACTAATACTGACACGACTATTTGTTTGTTTAAAGGGGTTTTCATTTAAAAATACTAAATTAAAACTAATTAAGAAAAACAAGTAAAATAAACGAAAACACAAGTTTGATTAAATCAGATGATGATGAGAAAATTCCTAGGCTAGAATCCCCTAAATTTCAGTTGTTAATTAACCGGGAAAATATTTAGTTATGGACTGCGATCGTAAAATAGACACTTAAAAGAAAACCCGAACAGGACCCCAGACTCTTCTCAAGAGACACCTATGGGTTTCTAATAAGTTTTAACGCACATCAGTATTAAAAATAAAGTTTCCTTACGGTCACCTAATTAATTATGACTTAGTTCCTTTATACAGTGCGGAAATCAAAGCCAATTTAATGTATTTAATTGATTCAATAGACAATAATAAATCATCAAACCTAGACGGACTCCTTACGAAGAACTAAATCTAGCAAGATTAAATAATAAAGATCTATCAATAACCTAGCACTTTATAGATTTTAAGTTAGAAGCACACTTAGGTTTAATTAATTAATAATTATTATTCCTATGATCTTATTGCAAATCAATCATAAAATAATCAAGAACACAAAGTAATTGACCTAATAGCAACCTATCATAATGACAACAATAATCAAGGCAACTATGGAATAATAACAATCAATCAAACAATCCTAAATATCCATACGCATCAATTTAATATAATTAAACATTTTATAGATCATAAAACCATAACGATAAATAAATCCCAAATCAAATCATAATGCCAAAATAGGTTAATCATAAGCTTAGGCGGTCTATAATGTTTAGCCTAGCATCATAAAACAAAACAAAACAATAATAAAGGAATTCATCGCGAAAATAAATAAGAACGGAAGATTAAAGGCGATAAAACCCGTGGTCTTCGTCCTTGAATAATAAGCTCATCACCGGCTGATTCCTCATCTTCAAAACCTCCAAAAGATCACCTCTTAAGCTCCCAAATTCGGCCAAGTCGGCTAGAGTATTCAGGTTATGATTAAGGTTTAGTTTAGAGGTGTTTAAATAGGTTTCCAAGGCCAAAATAAATAAAAATCTAAAATTCTGGAAAAAATGGTCCACCGCGCCGCGCGGCGGGCCTGGTCCCTCCCCTTGGCGCGGCGTTCTGGCAAATAGGAGGGGGACCGGTCCGGTTCATTTCCTGATACGGTCTGGTTCAATTTTGATGCGACCCGGTTCAATTCTGATGATCCGGTTCTCTATTTTAGCTCATTTTTCGCTCTTTTTTACCACGATAAACCTCCGGAACCTATATTATTCAAATATGTTAGTAATATACATATTCTAATAAAACCGAACAAAAACTAATAAAATATTATAAAAATTATACACGAGATTTATGTATATTAAGCATTATATCAGCTGTTATAACCAACGGCTGCTTCATACACGGGCCTATTTTCATCCTTAGGAAGATTACTGGTTCGCTTTTCTAGTCGTCTTCCTCGATCTCGAATAGCTTACTTCTACATGACAGGCCACCCTGGATCATGTGAACATTTAAATCTGAAAATACGTTGCTTGATGACATAGGACGTACGTATGGATCAGAATGATATCGCTCAAGCCTTGAAGTGCGGAATTCAACAAGGATGGAAGAATACAAGAAACATTAATCTCATCTTCATTAATGTAATCAATCAAATACAAAAGATATGACAATTATAGGCAACTTTCACTCTCTACTTTGTCTCTCTAACATCTGACAATGAGCAAAAGTCCTTCTATTCACGCATAAGTCAAACTATATATAGGTTTGACAAGAAGGCACTATATAGAACCTATGTTATACGGCGCATATGTTATGTGCCACATAACTTATGCATTATAGCATGACTTATGCTATCACAACATAAATTTGACATTTAAAGCATACAAATCAAACTAAGTCCCTAACAATAGATATTATGCCTCTACAAACTCGCCCTTGGATGTTGCTAGGTCTTCAGTCTTCAAAAGTCTTCAGTCTTTAAAAATCTTCAGCCTTTCATTCCAAAAACTCCTTCCCTATATTCCTTTCTCATATCTTCCCACGAACGCTTATTAGACGACTTCTGATTTGTAGGGATCGAAATACCAGTACCTTTGTATTTGTACTTTGACCATGATGCTCGTTCCCTATTCTCCTTAATCGTCCGTTCCCGTTCCTTCTGCTTGCGTTCCTCCTCTTCTCCCAGCTTCTGCCACTTGCTCTTCCATAATTAACCTGCATGTATCTTGTATTTATGACAAACTTTTACAACACAATGATACTTCATAGCTGATTCGACATCTTTATCGCTCCCTATCTGGATCTTGTACTTGTTTAGAACATTGATGTCTTTCTCCGAGCAATTGATAAGCTGCATAGGATCCATAACATCAATAATATCCCACACACCATCCCGATTCAAAACGATAACTACCTCACACCTGTTTACATCATAGTACCACCATTTGAAATAAACATGGAAGTCTTGCTCCAATGGGTACATAGGCTTAAGGTCTCCGACTTCTTATACCTCCAAGTTTTAACAAAATCATCGGTTTCAGGATCTTTCTTGATGCGAGACACATGTAGAAACAGTTTCTGAGGTGTCCAACTCCTGAAGTTACATTTCGCATGCCTCTTAATAAAATCCCAGATTTCTTTAACAGAGCCTCATTTGGGACAGTAAAGTAACTCCTTATCAACTAGACATCCATCCAGGGGAATGGCTTCAGCTCACATAAGCTCTCAAAGTATTGCACCCCGAATGTCCTTCATACAGCAATCTTCCTGATCTTTTGTAGGCAATGCTAACTACCTTCCCGGGTTTAACCTCCTTTTCCTTCTTGTAATACTTGATTGGGTTCAAGTATATACGTTTCGGCTCAATCTTCCTCCTCTCGAACCAATCAGCCTGCTCCTGACTATTAAACTCGTCCTCCCGGCACAGGATTTCCCTGACTGTCAAACTCCTGGCTTATCATGTCAATCTCCTCGTCAAACTCTTCATCAAACTCTGAAATCTCATGATCAGAATTCACGTATGTCACTGGTTCCTTCTCTAGTTCTTCCTCCAGTATCGGTTCATTAACCAAAACAGCATCTAAACCACCAACACTATCCAAATCCTTCTCAACATCAAACATAAACTCATCCTCCTTGACTTCCAATAATCTGGCAATATTAGCACGTGTCATTTCAAACTCCCCCTTTTCAAACTCCTCTCCAGTAGAAGTAAACCTAGTAGGAGGTTTGAACGCTAAAGGATCAACGTCTAACACTTCTAACTCCTCTACATTGCCACCAGGATTAGTCTCTCCTTGACTTGGTTCTTCTGCAACAGTTGGTTCAACAGCAGTTTCAACATTAACGCTCAAACTAGAACCAATCAGAATACCAACACCACCACCCAAACTCGGATAGTCAGGATTGTCATCATCAAAGTCATCACGAGTCGGTGAATCTCCATAGTCAACCTTTTCTTCATCATCTTCCTCCTGTTCACCTTCTTCAATAACTTGATCTTGAACAAGCTCAATGATAACATTTTCAGCTGGTGCTACCACAGGTTCAACATTCACAGGCTCAGCAGCCACAGCTTCTATCACCGATTCCACAACTGGTATAATGCTCTCAGGCTTAGCAACCACTGGAACAATCACGGGATCAGCAATCATAGTAGATGAAGCACCAACATCCTGAACCTCAAAGTGAACAACTGGTTCATCAATCTTTCCTTTCCCCTTGGCATCCACCCTTTCTTGATCGTATTGCATTCTGAACTCCATTTCCTCAACACATGCTTCACCACCATAAACTTTGGTAAATTTCAGATCTTCAGCATCTGATTTCTCCAATTCTTGCTTCAAATTAATTCCCAATCTGTCTTCCAATATGGCAACGTACCTCATGTACAAGTTCAATAAGTCTGCCTGTAGTTTACGCCTCAACTCAACATCATCTATAATCTTCCTCTACTCAGCATTCTGTTTCCCCAACCTCTCATTCTCTATCACCAGACTGTCTATGTTGATCCCTTGCTCAGTCACGATTCCCTTCAAATATCATGCTTTCTGAAAGTCAAAAAATTGCCAAAACAGCCCGCCTTAAGAGATGGAAAGCTACCAAAATCAACAGCTTTAGCTGGTGTTTGCTTTGTTGAAGCCTGTTGTTTTGGAGATTGTTATGTTGGTTTCGGCAGTACAGTGGTTTCTTCAATGTATTATCGTTACCAACCAAATCTACAACTGGTTCCTCAACAATGAACTCCGGGTTAATAGGAGTTACATCCACCTCAAGTTGATCAATATCCGGCTCATCAACTAGCTTCAATGCTGGCAACTTAGCCCTCTTTGACTTTTTTTTCAATCTAGCTACCTTTTTCTTAACAGGCTTGTCAACAACCCCTACATCTGGAATATAAAACTCATAAACCTCACCAGTAGACTTTCTCTTCTTTGATGCAGCCCTTTTCTTAAATCTAGCACGTGGATCTGCTAACGCCATTCATCTTGCCTCAGAATCCGACTCCGTTTCCTCCGGATCCTTATCAGATATAGCAGAATAGACTGCCTCCTCTTAGGTGCTCTTAGTGACAACTTCCTTATTAACAACCTTCCTCTTTTTCTTCTTGGGTGCAACAGGTTCATCCTCAGACTCAGATTCAATCTTAATGAATCTCTTACTCCCCCCCCCAACTTGTACAAAGTAAACAATCAATCTAACCTATATCTCTCTGTCTGAGTCACTCCCATCCTTCCTCCATTTTTTATCGGATGGAGCAATGTAATCTGGATTAGCCAAATGACCAAATAACCCCCGAAACTTCGGTATCTGGTGCTCCGTCATGTTCTTGTACGACACAAGCTTTGCCAGATTTTTCCCAGTCATATGATCCAAGTAAATGTTCTGTCCTTCTTTCTTGACTGTCGGAAATAACTCTTCTACAAACATCTGTATAAACCTCGGGTACTGCAACCACTGCTCCTTCCTGAAATTCAACTTTATATTGTCCAGCACCATCCTAGGAAAATTGTACTTCATATTAGGACATAATGCAGCAAAGGTACTCATCTGATAGTCTAGAATCTCGTCGTATCCCCCATTACGGTGCCCCAGACAATGAACAACCACATGAACTAAGAACTTGTAAGGCCTAGACAAAGCTATCTTCCTCAAAGACAAATTGTTTAAAGTCCCTCTATAACCCATCCTCAACATGCAACCTTTAACCATAAGTTCATCTAGATCAACTGGATCCGTCGGTTCGTCCCCAAACTCCAATACTTTCATGATCAATCTTCTTGCCTTGAACTTTTGAGTGTATATCAGCACCAAAAACAACATCTTTCTTCCAGAATTCAGAAATAATACTCTCGTATGGTACAGAAATGTGTGTCATTGCCTTGTAGATACTTGATCTCTTCAGGAACGGTATCATCACAGCAAACTTAGCAGTTTTCTTGTCCTCCTTATTGAGGTATGCATAGACATTGTGTTTAGAATCTTTGTTCTTAGCCTCCTAAACCATCTGAACACAAAACAGTTGATACAGATGTTAAAATCAGGTTTCCAGTTTCAAAACAGGTAGTATATGATTATCATTAGCAATGTATATGTTGAAAACGGATAAGTATTTACGAACAGTTTGGACAACGCATATGTACATAATGTTTGACCAAGTTTGACCACGTATAAGTCTTCAAACGGATATGTATCTTTGACTATATGGACCAATGCATATGTCTAGTTTGACCACGCACATGTATTAAACACAACGTATAAGTTTTAAAAATCATACCCGCCGCATATGTTTTGACACACGTGCCGCATATGTCCAAACATTGCGCCAGATATGTTACAACCATGACCAAAAATCCAATCTACACAACAATCCAATTTCGATTAATTCAAACCCACAAATGATGCCAACAGATGCCGATTATCACTAATCAGTAATCAATTTTTTTTATTTATGAGTTTAGTTGGTCAATTAAAAGTTTATATCATCGGATAAGTTCAACTATCAGATCTGACATTTTAGTTTCATTAGAACTCAATAATTGTGTTGATAATGTTCGTTAAGCATGTAACATTCCACATTCATGAACTATAACAAAAACCCCCTTTTATTTAGTACCCCTAATAAACATATACATGCAAATTGTTACTGCTCACGGCCAACAGTGTAATAAAAACTTCACAAGTCTCACCTTTAAACTCTGAGTTGGTGTGCAAATCACCAAAACAAAGAAAATTTTGGTAGTATGACAGCTAGTTAGCAAGCAATAGGTGAATCAAGAACAGAGAGTTTTCATGAACCAGCACATAAGTATAATACTTATGCGCCGGATAAGTTGCTATATATACTAAATGATATGCGGTGCATAAGTTAATAAACTTATGCGACGCATAACTTATGCGCCGCATAAGTTTAAAGACTTATGCACTGCATAAGTATGTATACCATATTATGAACAGATTTTTCAATTAATGTCCTTGCACATCAAAAGAATAGCTTAAATAAGCTCAATTTTGAAAATATATTGTATATCAAGTTCAATTTAATGACCTTGAATATAATAGATAAACATTTTGGTTCTTGTTTTGAAATGATTGTGAAACTCAACTCGGTTCATTGTCCTTGAAAATCATCGTGAGTTGCAAACTAAATCAGAAAATAAAATCTTTTTGGTTTTATATGAAAACAGTAAAGATAACAAGAAAAATGAACTACAAGCTATAAACAAACAGATAATCACATCTATTTGTGAATTTGAGCTACAAATCATATTGGCCAAATTGCCCTTCAGTCATAATTTTATTTTCAACTTTTATTTTGACATGTGTTATGTCGGACATTGGTATTGTTGTCCACCTAAACCTTCCAACAAATGGTTCAGAAATTTCTGTGATATGATTAATTGGTTCAATTAACCACAAATCTTATGTAGACCCCACCCATCAGACCTAATTTATATATCTTGATACTGTGAGTTTTCACAAGTATACTTTTGTTTTTTATTTTTAAAACTTGATTAGCTATGACTCATGCAAAAATAACAAAGCAAAACAACTCAGAACGTTAAAATTTTCCCTTAAGGTCGGTATTACTACACATAAATAAGGTTCCATTTTAACAAAAATAAAAAGATAAAATAAGTTGAAGTTGTACAGGCCTTAATCCCCAGGTCGATACATGACTTTCACACGTTTGTGCTTATAGTATACGCAGAGGAGATCCAAAGCTTGTACTAAACACCAAGAAAATAAAGCAGAATATTCAAATCTTAACCCTCAGGTCGAATAATCTTATCACACAGGAGATGATCCAAGATTTGAACAAAAATAAAGAAAAAATCAATTTGAATTTCTTTAAAAAATAAGTTGAATTTCTTTGCAAAATGAAAGCATACACACACAGCAATCTTTCAACTATTCTTTTCTTAAAATAGATATTAATCAAGCATCAAGATGCTTCCCACTAGATTCGGCAATGTTTTAGTTTATATCCCAAATTTTTCGTACTTGTTTGTTAAAAGGCCTACCAATGCACTAATGCAATTAAGCACACAGCCTTTTATGCCTATTTTTTACTGGACTTGGGACCAGATGATCAATGTATTATCATTTTCCATTTTAGCTTCAAAAAATCATTTTCTGAGGAGCAAACATTTTTTTATGTTTTTGACTTTTTGAATTTTATAATGTTTTTGGATTTTTTAAATATTTGAATGTTTTTGGTTTTTCTGAAAATATCTCCCCATAAAATCAAAAATTTCATGAAAAATTTTAAACAATAACAAAAAAGTTGACTCCGATTAATAGGTTCACGGGATATCAGAATCCTGTATCTCGGTAACACTCTTTTCCTCACCGCCCAGTACTTTTATACCGTTAAGCTTTAATAAGTAGTTAAAACGTGTTTTATCGAAAGTTTGTTAAAAAGATCAGCTTTTTGTTCATTAGTGTAAATTTTGTCTACGGTAATCAACTTCTTTTCGTAGCAATCACGAATGAAGTGATACCATATTTTTAGTTATTGAAATTGCTGCAGAGTTATCTACAAAGATAGGAGTAGTCAGAAAATTCAATCCGTAGTCCTGCATCTATTGTTGGATCTAGAGAACCTGAGAACAACAACTAGAAGCAGCTACGTACTCAGCCGCACATTTAGATAGCGACACCGTGGTTTGTTTCTTGAATTGTCATGTGACTAATCTTCTGCCAGAGAATTGGCAACCCGCTGTTGTAGATTTAGCATTCAGCTTGCAGCTTCCGTAGTCCGAATCTGAGTATGCCCTTAGCACAAGCTCATCATCTCGCGGATACCAGAGACTGACCCTTGGACATCCCTTAAGATAGCGTAATATGGGTTTGACAATCATGATATGTGAAACATTCGGATTAGACTGATATTGGGCGCACAAACATGTGGCATACATGATACCTGGTCGGGAAGCAGTGAGGTACATCAATGAGCCAATCATGGATCAGTAGAGAGTTTGATCTACCTTCTCCCCGTTTGTATCAGGACTAATCCCATGATTCAGTGGTAGAGGAGTGCTGATAGTCGATGCATCAGTCATGTTGTATTTCGTCAGGACATCATGGATGTATTTCGTCTGGTGAATGAAGATACCATCGGGTAACTGCTCCACCTGAAGCCCTAAGAAAAACTTCATCTCCCCAATAGCACTCGTTTCGAACTTCTGTTTCATAACCTCCTCGAACTACTTGCACAGATCATCGTTTTTTGACCCAAAGATGATATCGTCTATGTATATCTGGATGATCACTAGATGGTCATCCACTTGTTTATTGAATAGTGTACAGTCGATGGTTCCTCGAGTAAAGCCATTGTCCAGCAAGTGTTGGGACAATCCAGGCTCTCGGGGCCTGATAGAGACTGTATAAGGCTTTATCGAGTAAGTACACCCTGTCTTTGTGGATTGGATCGACGAACCCCGATGGTTGTCCCACATAGACTTCTTCAATAATTCTCCCGTTGAGAAAAGCAGACTTTACATCCAACTAATAAACTTTGAAACCCTTCCAAGAATCAAAGTCTAGGAAGATCCGAATCGCTTCAAGTCTTACTACTGGTACATAAACCTCGTTGTAATCAATCCCCTCTCTCTGATTAAACCCTAGAACAACTAACCTAGCCTTGTTTCTGACAATTGTATGATTCTCGTCCCTCTTGCACTTGAATACCCATTTGGTATTAATCTGTTTTTTTTCTGTGTCAAGTCGAGCTTTCATACCCCTAACTTCTCAAACTGCATAAGCTCCTCTTACATTGCATTAACCCAACTTTCCACTGTAAAGCTTCCTTATAAGTCTTGGGTTCAATCTGTGATTTGAAACATTTGAATGAGAACCGGCTTTGTAGTGGTGATACACTCATGTAGAAACAATGAAGGCTCTAATCGATCTGACGTCGTGTCTGGACCCCTGTGTTCAAACCACCAATTATATTCTCTTCCGCATGATATGACAACGTCTTAGGCATGACATCAGTAGATACTAACACATCAGGTTGGAGATTGTTAACATTTACTTATACTGACACTTCAGGTGATGAAAGATAAATAGCCTCGATTAATTCCTCTGAAGAATCACCATCGTCATCGAAAACAGGTGCAGTTTCAGGTACATCATCAGTCTGGACGGGATCTGGAACATTTTGAGGAACAGTAACATTTGGAGCTTCTGGTGTTGAAACAGTGACTAGATCATCAGATAGTTGTTGTTGATATAACATGGTGACAGCATCTTCATAAATAGTTTCCTCAGGGAGGTTGGAACTCTACCAAAGGCTATCGTAGCCAAACAACCGAGAATCTAGAGCTCTATGGGTAGTCGGAGTGTAACGTTTGCAGTCAACATTTTGCACTTACACGATTCGGTGGAGGCTAGGAATATAGGCACATCTCAGCGGACTAGCATATCCCAAAACGAATCCCTCATCCGACTTGAGACCAAATTAACCACTCGGTTCAAGAATGGTACAGGTCGACCCAAACGGTTCAAGCCACTTCAAGTTTGGTTTTCGCCGATTAAGCAACTCAAAACAGGTCTTCCCGAACTTCTTCACAGTAAGAACGTGGTTAAGAGTATAACAAGCCGACGCCACTTCTTCGGTCCAAAAATTAACTGGTAATTTGGAATATGCAAGCATGGTCCGAGCTGTCTCTATCAAAGTTCAATTATTTCGTTCAGCGACCCCGTTTTGTTGCTGAGTGTAGGGTGTGCTAAACTCATGAAGAATCCCTCATTCGTTACAATACTCCAACATCTGATTGTTCTTGAACTATGTCCTGTTTTCGCTTCGGATTCGACGAATCGGCAGATTATACAACGTATTGAGTTTCTTGGACAGAACAATTGTCACATCCCAACCTATGGCGGAAAAGCCAGGGCGTGATCCGATTGCTCACAGCTCGAAGATACTATCATAATATAAATGACAATATCTAATTAATTATTTATTTCAAAGAATACACACACTATCCAAATACAACAAACAATTTAAATGTATAAATATAAGCTCAAATTATGATTATCTTGATTATATCCTATGGTCTTGTCTACGTGTCCAACTTCAATCTTCAATACAAACAACCTGCATATGCGTAGAAAATGAAGTTTGTCAACAACACAAGTTGAGTGAGATGATCACCAATTTTGACACCACAAATAATCAACATATATATATATATTAGATAACTGATAAATGATAAGTGATAAATGCGCAAACAAACCATGTAATAGTATCAATCAAATCATAATAAAACATATATCAACCATGAACATAACCAAATCGTGCTAGTGTGCCAATGAATCGTTGCCAAGCGAATCGGGCATTGATTATAATGACTAAAATTGTCGGTTTACCTTTGCCAAGCGAATCGGGCTCCGGTTACTAAGACGGTCGTATGATCATACTGATGAGAACCCTATACGAAGGGAATATGTTGGACCTCTCCAAATTTTGTCAAGTAAACAATTAAACATGCAGCAATTAGCAAATAGCATTCAACAGATATTCACACAATGATTATGTTTGCGATTTTGTGTATATATATAGGATAGAAAATATGAGTAAGTACGCATATGTCCCCAAAACGTTTGAAAACAATAGATAAAAAGGGGAATGATCAAACTCACCTTAGATCAATGACAGGCGATTAATAAATGCGATTAACGAGCTATGAATAAGCGAGTCGTCCACTACACGTCAAATGTTATGAACAATTCAGAATCTGAGATTTTAGGATAGGATAATATAAGTAAAAAAACTAGCTGTCGCTAGAATCAATCCAAACGGATGTTTAGAATTTAAGTTATGTTTGTTATAAGATTTAAGCGAGCAGGTACTGACCAGAATCCGAACAGCGAGTCGAAAGTCGGCTTTTGGGCAGTAGCCTTAAAATTACATTACTAGAATAAAAGTCTTCTGGACCGAACGTTGAATCCAATCAGAAGTATGAGAAAACATAAAGTCAATCTTGTAAACTATTTTGCCCTTTATCGAGTTTTAAACGAATTGACCAGTCAAGACCCTTCAATCTCAAAAAGTGATTGAAGTTTATTGACCAGGGAATATTTATGAACGAAAACTCAGTTTACAACTTACCCGGAAAGTGAAAGAACAAGGAGATATGACGAGTCAAAGGTCCACACTCTTGCAAAGTCAACCGGTTTATGAACGGTTCTTCAACAAAATAGCAAAATCGAAAAGATTTTGTAACACCCGTCAATTTTCATTTCGAGATGGAAGCCTTGTAGAGTTTGTTTATTCCCGGTTCCGAACCAGCTTACTTCGGGGACCTCCTTTTCATTTCCGTAAGTTAATTTAATGACCTTTCATCCAAGTTGTTGCATCTTCCAAAGTAGATGGGCTAATGTGTAAATATTACTATAATTATAACAAAACCCTAATTCCTTTTCTCCCCTACCTGCCGATCGTTGCTGCCACAGCCATTCCAAGCCTCGTTTTTTTCTTTTTCCAGCCATAGGCAAGGTTTGAAACTTCAATTGAAGGTTAGTTTTATGTTCCCCCAAGTCCAATACACCTTAATTGATCATATTAACGCGCTTATTGGTCTTTAGGGTTAAGTTTTGATAATAACAATTTGCTGACAGATTCGTATTCGTTTATTGTAGGGTCTGTAACGCGATGATAATCCATTGTTTTTGATCGATTCTTGATCGAGTATAGTTTCCAGAAAGGTATAATATGTAATTTTTGGACGAGATTTGAATGTTTTTATGAATTTATAAGATCGAGTGTCAAAGCTGATGCGGGATGACGGATTCTGGTCTGTCTTCCTGACATCATAACTCTTTTTCTACAAGTCTAAATTGGTTGGTTCCACTTCTGGAAGTTAATATTTTGAGTTAGGAACCAAACCCAATTGGATTCGTTTAATTTGGCTGGGTAATAAATTTTATAAAAATAAAACCATTTTATTGCGCACTGAAATAGCTGCACATACTTTTCTGTGTTGGAGAAATTTTTATGATTTTTTTTGTCCACTAGAAAAATATAATAAAAATATTTTTATAAACTTAAGATATTTATGCAACTCTGGTAAAAATTTAATAATTTAATTCCATGGTTTTTCTATGTAATAAAATACATCTTTGCATGCTAAAATCTGCATGTTATATTCGTTATTGATCGATAAGTTCGTTTTAGGCTTAACCGGTGGCTGCCCTTTCTCGCATCTTTCGGGGCTGTTATTATTGAAGTTCGTGCTCCGTCATCTTCTTAGGTATGTCTAGTGTAATATACTTTAGAATCATGATTTTTGGCATTCGTTAGATGGGTCAACTGTTGATGAAGTGAAAACTAGGTTTCGGTTGTCTAATTTGTCAATTGTTGCGTCTAGTGCGCTGTTTGAGGGAATTAACAACCAATTCGGATGTTGTAGCCTCGGTATGATTTGTTGGCTGTGAAAAACTAAATTTTTATGTTATTGGGGCTGAATTGTTTGTCGGTTACTCAAACGGGTCGGTACGGCGCAAATTCGTGTTTATTGGTAATTTGTGCATCGTGCTTGCGAATTACTGACCCATCCAACTCGTGTAGCGTCGTGTGGACTTGTTGGCTATGATTTTACTGAATTTGGTCCACACAGGGCTGAGTCGATATCTAAGTGCGTAAACAACCCGTTAACGCGCGTATTCGATAAAGTCAACAACTTTCGGGGGTAAACTGGGAACCCTTTTTCCCCGGGATTTACTACGGGTGGTCTTGGCCGGGCCAAACTATACGACTCAGGTTCTTAAATCCTGTGGCGGGCCCTGAAAAGCCCGTGAGGTGGGAGGCTCGTGTGGCATGATCATCATCGGACGTTACGTGTTGGGGTTGTACGTTTTCTTGGCCCTGAATGTTATTATTGTACGGATGAATGGTGGTCTTGGCCAGGCCAAACTATACGACTCAGGTTCTTAAAATCCTGTAGCGGGCCCTGAAAAGCCCATGAGGGGGGAGGCTCGTGTGGCATGATCATCATCGAATGTTACGTGTTTGGGTTGTACGTGTGCTCGACCCTGAATGTTATACGTGGATGTTATATATATATATATATATATATATATATATATATATATATATATATATATATATATATATATATATATATATATATATATATATATATATATTATACGTGGATGTTATATATATATATATATATATATATGATGTTACGTGTTTGGGTTGTACGTGTGCTCGACCCTGATGTTATTTTTTGGATGGTATTTATAGAGATATAAATATATGAATGTATATAGATATCTAAGTACGAATACTTAGTGTTGATAATGGCCTAACTGTTCGTATCACGTACTATATTCTAGACTCTTGGAATGTTTTACAATCCCGTTTTTATATTTAAACCCTTGGGATGATTTATTTAAATGTCTATTATTAAAACTTGAACTCACTCAGCTCAAGCTGACTTTGTGTGTATGTTAGTGTGAGTTTCAGGTTTAGAGGAGGATGCTTACCACTTAGACGTGCTCGAGACTACTTGGACGGTTGAAGGCATAACTAGTCGGAGATTAATACGCAAACTGTTTTCTTTTCATTTATTACTTTAAACATTTCAATTATGGTTTTGGGCACTTGGTTTTAGTACTTGTGATTTTCCGTTGTTTATTACTCTGAAACGATTTTAATAAGATGAAATTGTTTGACTTTAAATTTTTGAGAATTTTTGGATAAGATTACCAACTGTAGGATTCCCGGGATTCGAGGTCTTACAGATTTAAGAGGGATGGAGAGGTGACGGAAAGGAGATGCTTCTTAGGGTTAGTGTAAAGATTTGTGGCAGATGAATGAGGGTTGTTTATATAGGAAAAGCTAAAACGAACTAATTATGGGCTTATTACCTGTTTACGTAAGAATATATGGTTTTTAATGAGAGAATCATTGAAATAAACCAAAATATACACCCTTGATCAGTAAGAAATGATTTAGGCATTGTATTTTAGTTATAATATGATTACTTGGACCTTAATTCACTCAAACATGCCGAAAATACACGATTTTATACCAAAAACGAGTTAAGGAAACGAAATCAAGTTGTGAATCTGCCCAGCACCACCATAGCGTCGCGCGACGGGGAGAGAGGAGCTGGTCGCGCAGCGCTCCGGCCATCTTAGGGTGGAACTTTGATTTTTTGACGCTTTTAGTCCTTGTGGTTTGTTATATGGATAATTGTTGAACTTTTTATGATATATTAATTAAAGTACAAGGGCCTAAGGTGAATATAAGAAAACTTAATAACTCGTACATATTTAATTTTTAATAATAATAGAGATCAAAAAACATGTTTCGTTCGAAAACGAATACGGGTTTGGAAAATCCAAAATGTTACAACAATAAGCGAATCAAACGTCTCATCTTTTGTGTCCATAAACATAACCTAAGAGAATCTTGAATAATCATCGAAAACCACAAGGCAATAGAGTTCGCCCATGATACTCTTGACGTTCACTGGACCGAATAGATCCATGTGCAGACGCTCAAACGGTACGTTGATGGAGTTGATCATCTTCTTTGGATGAGGTTTCTTTGTTTGCTTCCCTTTCTTACATTCCATGCATTCTTCATTCAAGTGAAAACTCCTCAAGTTCCCATCGACTAGATGATTATGAACCAAGTGGTTCATCTTCCTCACATTTATGTGCCCCATCCGACCTTCCCATAAAATCGATTCCCGTTCCGATGCCTTTGAAATGAAGCATTGAGCGCTAGATGAAGACGTTGACGTGATGCTCATGTTGAGTACATAGAGATCATTCTCGCGAAGTGCACGCATCAATATCCAATCGTCGGGAATCTTAAAACCCGGTTTAAGATTAGGCACTCCTTATCGGTAAAGTGGGTCGAAAAGCTCTTATCACAGATTTGTGATATGCTCAAAAGATTGTTCTCCAACTCTGATATATAGTTCACCTTGTCAAACGTGACCTTTCCATTTGTTAACGTGCCATCACCAACAATCTAACCTCCTTGGTTCCCAGAAAAACTGACATACCCTCCACAGATAGATCTGACATTCTCGAAGTGTAAGATACCTGTCATGTGCCTAGAGGCTCCACTATCCATTATCCAACATGATCTTGGGATCTTGGAAGCCACTGCACAAACAGCTAACGGTTAAGTGAAACAAGTAAACCCAAGCCTTTTTGGTCTTGGGTTGTTTAAACTAGCTAAACAACATCTTCAAGTTTTTTGTTTCTGATTCACTCGATAGTAAATCACAACTTGATATAGATGAATTAGAAACAGATCTTTTGTCTTCTTCAAAACTTGGTGGCTTGTCATGTGTTACCCAGTTTTAACCAACATTTTTGTCACAACCACTTTGACCAACATTTTTCTTCTTGATGTAAAAGGTGGATGGTGTAGATTTGACACTAAAATCTTTGTCACAACCACGTTTTACAACCTCAGATTTCTTTAAAATCCAAACCGGCTTGGGTTTTAAAGTAACTTTTGGTTTGTAATCATGGCCAATACCCGATTTCTTTGAGATAACCTTCAACGGCTTAACGTGTTCATGCTTTAATCTATTTGGACATCCATAAAATACATGCCCAATTTCATTGCAATTGAAACACCGCCTCCGATTAATGAATTTGTTGACCGGAGGTGCTGTTTCAGCATGCACACGTTCCGTTTTTAACTGATAAAACTCTTGATTAGTTTGATTTCTAAAGATTGCTTCTTTTTTGGACTCAGACGTTACCCCCTTGACAAACACAATCTTGTTAACAACTTTTGGTTTGTTAACTCCACGAGATTGCTTATTATAGAAACTTGTCTTAGAAAATCTCTTGGAGTTACCAACTCCCTCATTCTCAGAATGATTAACCTTAATAGGTTGTTCGCTTAACACAGATTCTGCAACTTTCACCCAAGTTGCACTATCATAACTAGAACTATTAATGTCAGCAGTTACTAAAGCATTAACAGATTCATCAACAGACACAGTCATGTAGTGGAGTGGTAATTTCCACATTGATCGCCTTCTTGAAACCTCTTGGTTTCTTAGGAATATAAGAATTCCATATCGGTGGTGGTACTGCATGATATTCCACTTTTGGTTTGATGTTATCGATCACATTATTCTCAGATTTAACATTCGAAGACGTTTTAGGCATAATGTGATCTAGAACATAAGATGAAGCAGCATAACTTGTTAGTTTCAAATTAACATGCTCAGTCTCAATCTTGAGTGTTTGCAACTCAAGTTTGAGGGCTGCGTTTTCATCTATGTGCCTATTAATCGCTATTTTTTTGTCCTCAACCATGTGTTTTAGCATCAAGATGGTTTTCTCATCTTGTAGGATTTCTCCCACAGCTTCTTCTCACACATTTGAAGCTTATCATATGCTTCCTTAACATACTTTAAGTTAAGTAAAACATTATCATAATGTTTCTTGACTTCTCTAAGCTCTAAATCCTTAAACTCACAATCATCGCACGGTAACTCACATTTCTCACATAACACAGTAGATTATGTTACCTAATCAGCCATGAGAGCATGTTCCACTGGTAAACTCTCCTCAGTTGAGTATTCAGATTCTTCGTCAGTAATATCTTCAACCAGTCCATCACCTTGATCATTCTAAACCTCCACACCAGCTGATTCATCCTTGTCCTCCTCTCAAAGTCTATCTTTCCACAAGGTACCTCTTCTCCGTTAAACCAACCTGCAAAACTCTCAATAATATCATGTGGAAACAAAGATTTAAGGAAATCAGAAGGAACCGGATGAATTTTGTCATATGTGTGTGGCAATCGTCTTCAGAATCCTCAGCTTGATCTGCATCAACTTGATCATCATCCAATTTTTCCTTAGAAACCTCAGTTACAAACTTATCCTCACAAACCTCATTCACCAAAACATCCTTTTTCAAACTAATATCCTTGACCTTTTCCACAATCACAACCTGGTCCTCAACCTTATCCTCTAAACTCAGTTCAACCAGTTTGACCAGCTCATTATCAACCTGCTCATCCTTAACAGCTTTAGCACATTCTTCAAACAAACCAGAATCTCCCTCAACAACCTCAGCAACATTTGCATAGAACACCAAGTTCCAATTCATTGACTTGTGCAGTAGCTGCCTTTGGTTGTGAAGTTGAGGATTTTGATGACTTCTTCCCCTTTGAAGATTAAACATCACTCAGTCGATGATAAATGGCTTGCCTATAATAGTCTCTCCCAAACAGATTTGCCCCACTGTCATCTACAGGCTTGCTTATGCATTCCCTCTTGAAGTGACCCTTTTCCTTGCACCTAAAGCAACGAACCTTAGACTTATCAAAACCCAGTTTTGATGGTTACCCCCACATTCTAGCCAGTGATCTCCTTGAAACATTGTGCTCTACGAATAACACTAGGCATGCACCACCTTATATCAATCATTTTCATCTCCTCAGGATCGATCTGGTCATAATATTTTTTGGTCATTTTATAGTTGCGGATCCTTCCCGCAACCCAACATTCATAGGATTATAGAGCCGACCCAAGGAATGCCATGTGCTCCTTGACTGTTTTAGTAGTAATACCACCAGTACTCTTGATATTCACAGCGTTGTTACAATGAAGAACATCTGGATCTGCTGCTTGAGAACTTGATGATGCTTGAGTAACCGGAACTGTGCCTGAATAGATGCTACTATATTGTGGTGTAGCTGGCACATTACTCACAAATACTTGACCCGTTGGTTCCACACAAAAAACATTTTGAATCTTCGGGCTTTGTGAAACAACAGATTAAGAGCTCTTGTAATATAGCCCTATGTCTTGTGATACCGCATTGCTCTTCATTTTTTGTTTATTTCTAAGTTCCAACTCGTGTGCCTCCAGCTTTTCAATGAATCTAGCAAGGTTCAATCGGGCATATGCAACTGGATTTGATTGTTGAATCATTATGAAGGTTCCCTATTCTTCAGGTAATGCATCTGCCAGCTGGTCAATATACTCGATTCGGGCTTGCCAATCCCCAACCGCTTCACTTCATAACTAGATGACAATACCTTTCAACAAGCTGTGCAAACGATTCACCTTTGACCTCAGTGAATATATCAAATTCCTTTTTAAGCAATGTCATCTTACTCTTCCTCGTGTCTACATTACAACAGTATTTGTTCAATGCTTGCCATATGGAATAACACGAACCGCAGCAGCTGAAAGATCTCAGCTGTTATTGCTTGCTGAAATAGATTCAGCATCTTCTTCTCTTTTAGAAAGGCTGGCTTATCATGTTCATCAATCTGAGACAGTCTGTAGTTGCTTTCATACTCATTCTTGGGAATTCTGTTCTCAGGACCGAAAATCTGGTGTGACCTTAAGAAGGTTGACAAGAACACACAGATCTAATAACCCGAAGGCCTACTGGATATCCCGGCAGAATCAGGATATTCAATTAATGGGAATGAAGGTGTGATATAGTGATAACGAAATAGTAGATAATATTCAGTAAGAACATATTCAAACACAAAGATTCACTGTATTAAATGTATCATTCAATGAAACAATAAATGGAATGTCTAGGGTTTCGTGAAAGCGGCGGCGGTACAAGGAAACAAAGAGAATATTCTTTGGAATGTTTGTGCCCTCGTATTGCGTGCGCTCTGTCGTGCCCTAAATGGAAACCTAGGATTCTATTTATAGACCCTGACATTCCTTCTAGAATCCCTAAATTATTACATAATGAAAAACAAATAAAAATATAAGTATAAGAGTCTTCGAGCATGATATGTATCTTGCTCGAGCAAACTCAGTATGCATAGTATGCTTGATGAGTGTCTTCGAGCATACTTTACCTAGAATATTTTCACAGAAAATATTATCCTCTAGAAAGCTTCATTCCTCTTGACCAATCCTTGCTTTGCTCGAACTAGTCCATCGAGCAAGCCCATTCTTCTTGATGTCTTCAATCCTGTCTTGAGACTTATTGAACAATCTCTAGCATGCTCGGATGTAAATCTTGATCGGGGGACTGAATCATGCTCGAAGTCCTTGCTTAGAACATTGACATCTTCTTATTGCATCCATGCTCATCACCATGTGCTCGGACATCCTGTGCTAGGATCACTTGGTTGAAACTTGAATGATCAAGTTGTTTGCTCGATTGGCAATCCATACTCGATAGAAGAACACTCTTGCTCGTTGAAGTGTAGCTTGCTCGAAACCTTAACACTTAGAAGAATTAACCAGAAATGGTTCTGAAGACCATGCTCGAGGTAGTAAACCATGCTCGATAGTCCAAGCTTGCTCGAAGTCCAAACTTAGCCGATTTCCAGAGGTGGTTGAGAAGATTCCGACTCAACAATCTCCCCCTAGATAGGAACAAGTAGGCATGTTCAAAACGGTTTGGGACTAGGAACCGGAACCGGTTCCTAACCGGTTCCTATATTCAAAACCCCCTTTTAAACCGGTTCCAGGCTCGAACCGGTTAGGGAACCGAACCGGTTCTCCCACCCTCGGACCCCTAACCTATCTAACCGGTTCTTACCGGTTCCTAACCCGGTTCCTGTACCGTAACCGGTTCCAACCGGTTACAGTGTAAAAAATTTTTTTTTTTTTTCGTTTTTCGTTTGCGATTTGGATTCTAAACTATGATTCGTATTTGTATAACATGAAAAATAAAAAAACAATTAACATAAAAATAAACAATTAACTGATGAGGAATACTCATCAGTGGGAACATTAAACTTATAAATATAAAGTTGTGACATATTATTTCTAGAAAAGCCTTCTTGTTCGTCGTAATTATTGAGCGGCGACTTCTTCCTCGGAATTACTTGTAGAAATGCCTTCTTGTTCGTCGTGCACTCGAACATCAAGTAGTGTTTCATCTTCGAGAGTGGTTACGTGTTGAATACGATCGATTGAGTCCAAGTGATCCTTTAAGCAAATGCACATCTCCACCGACTCCGAATTTAGTCTTGTTCTTCTCACCGATATTACCCTGCCACTAAGAGAAAAAGCGGATTCCGAAGCTACCGTAGAAGCTTGGACGGTTAGTAAATCACGGGCCATGGTGGCAAGAATCGGAAACTCGGTTTTCTTTACCTTCCACCAAGCCAAAACATCAAAAGTGTCATATTCCTCTTCGGATAAACCGGTAGAGTAATCATTTGCACTATACCTTCCTAGTTCGCTTGAAGGGGTGTTACCCCTTTGTTTTTTAGCCGTTACGTTGCGAATGGTGTTCATAAGGCTAATCATGGGATCTCGTACTCTAGTAGCACTTGAACTTGATGAAGACCCCCCCGGCATAGGCATGTGTATGTTTGACCCATATTTATTTAAATAAAAGTCATACATAAATTTAAAATTCAAGTTAAAATCATTTTTTGCCTCTGTTGAAAAGTTTGAGTCAACTTCATGCATATCTAAGGCTGAAAAAATTTCGTCTATCACACATTCAACCCTCGTAACATTTAACATTGGGTTTAAAGCGGCGGCGCAAGTAAAAACCAGTGGCTATTCAAGAAAGTATTTTTTTAATTTAAACTTCATTGGTAATATGATGTTTGAAAACATTGGAATTTTATTTTAAAATTCTTTAAGATTGTTAACGATTAAAAATAACTCCGAAAGAACCAAGGGACTTGTCGGATAATACGTTCCCGATAGTTTCGTAGTTGATGTTTTAAAAACTTCAAGAAAAGTCGATAAGTCATTGATAATTTCCCATTTCTCATTTGAAAAGGGGATTGCCAAATCATTCTCGGCAAGACTAGAATGAAACATTTGTAAAGTTTTTCTTTGTTTCAAAGCACTTTGAAACATTATGCAAGTGGAATTCCATCGATGAGGTACATCCCAATTAGCTCCCAAAGCTTTTCTTCCCGTATCTTTACAAAATTTTCTATATTCCATTTGTCTTTTTTTACTTTTCTTAAAAACTTCATGTATCATTAGTCTAAAATCATTTATAATCGATGTAACCTCATCCGAAGCAAGTCCGTCTTGCACGATTAAATTAATGATATGTGCAACACACCTTGAGTGAAAAAAATACACCATCGCAAATTGGCGTATATTTTAATTTTAATTTATCAACCGCCGATGTATTATTCGACGCGTTATCAAATGCCATTGAAAATATTTTATTTTCTAGTTTATAAGTTTTTATAACATAATCTAAAATTTCAAACAAATTATCTCCCGTATGTGGATACTCAAAGAGTTCGAAAGCAATGGTGCGTTTCATCATTTCCCACGATGACGGGTCTACCCAATGAGCGGTGACACAAAGATAAGATTCGGGTAGACCATGTGGAGCCGACCAAACATCACTAGTTAAGTTTATTCCCGTATTTATATTTTCAAAATATGCAATTAGTACCTCTTAGGCCTTCTTCCACAATTTTAAACAATAACGTTTAAGAGTATGACGACTTACGTGAGTGTATTGTGGTTGAAGCGTATCTCGAATCATGGCGGTTAAGCGAGGGTTGTCGAAGTGGCTAAACGGCAAAGCTTCTTGAATCACAAACTTCGCCATACGATCTTGAACTCGATCAATTTGGTATGTAAATATTCCGCCTTCACTATCCATTTGCGTTTGTTGCGAATCGACGTTCTTTTTCAACGCCTTGCAATACGGTTTTTCGATGTGTTTCTTCAAATTTGAATTCGAAAGTGGGTTTAAATAAATCCCACAAAACTTGCACCGAGCCTTCAATGAATGGTCACTCAATTCAACCAAATCCCAATTGCACCAAATCTCTTGATTACGATTATGAGGTACAATACGAACGAAACATGGTTCGGCGTTGGAACCTTGACCAACCGATGATTGTGAGGCAGCCATAACAACAAATATGAATATAAAAGAAGAGAAAACAAGAGATTAGAGAACTCAAAACGTTGTAATAGCGTTTTTTTTTGTATTTTTTTGCGTTCGGGTTTGCGTTTTGAGTGTTGTGATGAACCCATGACACCAAATATCTATTTATACTAGTAGTGGGGTGCTTGGGGGAGCCAAAAAAACGGCTATTTTTGACCCCAACGGTCAAAAAACGGCCAAAAAACGATTTCCAACGGCTATATTCGATCCAACGGCTAGAACCGGTTAGGAACCGGTTCCGGATGGTTCGGTTCCAGAACCGGTTCCGGTTCGATTCCGGTTCCTACCCGCCCCCACTCAGAAATGCAAGAACCGGTCACGGATCATTGGGTTGAATCAGATAGGGTCCGGTTCCTACAAAAAACGGGTAGGAACCGGTTCGGGTCCAGTTCGGGTCCACCGGTTCGGTTCCAGGAACCGGTTTCGTTGAACATCTCTAGGAACAAGCTCAGATGCACCAAAACACACTTGCATATAGTTACACATGTATCAGCCTACTAAAGATAATCAATTTAAGCATAAATGTCATTTCATTACATAGAGGAATTCTGCCACTTGGGCATTACAAATCAAATTATTACAAGTCAAATCACAAATCAAAATAGAATACAAAGATAAAAACAGAAATAAGATGATCATCATTAAGCTCCATCCGATTATCTTCTTCTTTGGCTTCTTTCAATAGCTTTTTCTTTCTTTAGTTTCACTGAGGCAGCCTTTTGCTTGAACATGTCAAGCTCCACTGCATCTTGAGAGTCAAGAGGAAAATCTGCATCCACAATGTCTTGAAGGTCTTGGGTATATATGAATTGTAAGTCTTCATCATACAATACCACTACAATAGTTCCTCCTAATGCATTTCTCAAGGATATTGAATCATTCTGTCTGTTGTAAGTGAGATTAGCTATCCTTCCATTTTGTTGCACAACAGATTTTGGCTCCAACATCTCTCTTCTCATGGGTAAGCACTCCCTCAACGTTCTTCTTTTACCACTTGAGCTGCTAGCCTGATGAGTTTTTCTTTTCTTTGAATCAAACAGAGAGAGTTCTAAGGTGTGAACTTCATTTATACTTTTTCGTCTCCTCTCGCTCTCTCTCAACTTGGCTGTGTACTTCTCTCTTCTTTTGTTTGAGAAATGGAAACCCTTTCTCAGATTGTTCTTTAATAAACTTTGAGAGGTCATTTCTCTGCTGCCTCGCAGGTTGGCTTCTTTCTTGATTCTGATACAAATCTAGCTGAGCCATTTTCTCCAACTGTTCTTTTGAAAAATTTCTTAAATCATCTCTGAAAATTATTAGACTTTCTTCATCATCTTCATCGACAACTCTTAAGGTCTTGGATCTTTTGTCAAAGTAGAGATGTGTGGGCAGGTTCAAGTTTCTTGATAGTTCAGGCCTCACAATCTCAAACCGTATTAATGTTCTGCTTGTGCTGACTGGAGGATTTTTCTTTGCCTCTTCAATCTCTGATTCTCCATACCATTGCTTGATGGTTTCATAGTTCTACAACATCAGCCTTCCTACATTTGCACCTCTCTTGCAGAGTATGCTTATCATATATGCCCTTTCTTCTTCCTGTTTCTTCAGTTTGGCTTCCTGTAGTCTTCTTTCTGTTTCTAGGAATAGCCTCTGTTCTCTATGATAAATATCAAGAAGTTGAGCATGAGGCATATTATCAAATTCATTCTCTGTCATTCCTATGTCCATTACTATATCTTTCAAAGTTTGGACTCATTGTGGATCTTTGAACCACTCCCTTGCTTCAGCTTCTTTCTTTTCTGTCTCCTCCTTTTCTTTCTCCGTCTGCAACTTCAATTACTTTTCTCTCTCACTATCAGCAGTGCTCTTTCGATCTTTATGTGAGTCTTTGACCATTTTTACTTTTCTTTTTAGTTCATCCAGAGATAGATTTTTCAAGGATTCATAGTTGTAACCATGCACTTGAAGAAATGTTATTTCTTTGTACTTGCTTTTCAAAACTTCATACTATGTTTCATCACTGACTTACTTTTCAGTTCTTTTCTTTAATCTCTCTTCTTCTATTATCGCACTCTCCTTTTTCTTTCTCATCTTCTCAACATAATTTGCAACATCGTCTACCAGAGCATTCTTATAAATTCTCTCAAAAGTATCGAAATATTGTAGGTTCAGAAATGCAGGCTTATGTCCAGCCTTTATCAGAAATTCCCTCATCGATTCCCTATTTCTCCATCCTTCAGCCTCTTGTCTAATATTTTCTTTTGACATTCCTTTAGTATATTTCTCATTATATTCAAGGCTTAACAAGTAGGCTCTGTCTTCCTTTTCTTTATCATCATTTTTTTTGTCCTTTCCTCATCCTCTTCATCTTCCAAGTGTTCATCCAGGTTATGTAAAGCTTCAATCATTGGTTCTTCATTTTGAGTATTAGGAGTCTTAAACACAACCTTGGAGCTTTGTCTTCTTTTATAGACTGATTTTTGTCTTTTGGCTTTGGGGACTTCTAACTTTGATGTACCCTTTCTTTTTAGTTCCCCCTCATCCTCAGTTTCTTGCTCACAAGTAATTGGTTTAGTTGCTATATACTCATGAGTCTTTTCTGCTTGTTCATCATCAACAACCTCCTTGATTATTGGTTCAGTGGTGATTGGTTCTTCATTCACAGTCTCCTGCTCATCATCAATAATTTCTTCTATTATTGGTTCTTTGATCTGAGTGTCATCCTCAACAATTTCTTGAATGATGGATTCAGTGGTCTCAATCACCTCTTCAACTCTTGGGTCTGACATATTTGTGAACCACTGCTAAAGTTGATACAATATTTCTGTGCTTTTCTTGCAGCTGATACAATCTCAGGATCATGTCTCTCAGGTTGATTTAGAATATCTGTAAGAGTTTTCATTATCACTAACTTTACCACTGAACTAGCAGATAGTTCTATTGTTTCTTCTTCCTGACTTACTGGTACCATATTGAGTTCTTGCCCCTTTGTTGGTTCAGATTCAGACTCTTCAGGCACTGGCTCAAGATGTATAGGCTCGGCTCATCATCAGTTTGTGCAATTGGAGTTTGTTCTTCAGTTTGTGTTCCTTTTAAAGCCTCCAATGCAGCCCTTATTGCTTCATCAGCCTCCTTCCTCATTCTCTCTTCTTCTTCTCGTTTCTTTTTCATCTCAATGAGTGCTTCATGCACTTCTTGATCAATCTCCTCCTCTTCTTCTTGATCTTTAGCCATTTCAGCCATTTCTTCATTCATGAGTTTCATAGCCGTTTTTACATATTCAACTTCAGCAAAATCTGGATCAAATACATCATCCTTCTGTAGTATCACATCTCCAGATTTCAAAATGTGTAGGGACTTGGGATATAAATCATCATCTGTGAGTGCAATCCCTTTCCCTTTCTATTTTTTTTTCAGAATCTGCTCTTGTGTTTCTTCTTCCTCATCCTCAGACTCCCCCTCTTCCCTTGCCCCTTCGACATATTCTTTGTTTATCATATCAAGGGCATTTGATGTTCCAGCATCTGCAGTTTCATCATCTGAACTGGCATATAGATCTTCAATCAATCTCAAGCCTTCTACATCTTTAGTATTCTCCCCCTATTTTGGTGCATCTGAGGTCTTCTCAACCTCAGAGTGCTCCAGGGTTTGAATTTTCAGTAGTGCTTGTTGCAGGGCAGTCTCAAGTGCTTTGTTCCTTATTTCCAAGACTGCATTTTTCTCTTTTAGCACAATGTTCTCAAATTCTAGTGCTGCATTTTCAAAAATGATATCATAAATGTTTGGGCTAGATGGTGGTGTTTCCTGAGTCGGCTTAAAAGCTGGTTCTGAGAATGGTTCGGATGTGGAGGTTTCTGGTGAGGGTAATTTATAGGATCCAGCTTTATGTATGGGTTGGGAAGGTTGAGCGGTGTCAGTAGGTAGTGTTTCTTGCAGAGGTGAGGTTGGTGGTACTAAGATAGGTATGTCTTGGGTAGTTTCGGTTGGTGGTGACAGAGGTGGGGATGAGATGAATTGTTCTTGGACAGGTGATGTGGGAGGAGTTAGAACATGAGTCTCATGAGTTGGTTCAGGTTCTGAATTTATGGGATCAGTTGTGGCAGGAGATGAAGGTATGTTGTCATTAGCAGGCTCAGATTCAAGTGAATCAGTATCATCATTGTTCTTTGCAGGGTCTGGTGATTCTGGTGGAGTGATTTTCTGAATGGTTTCGGTGACATTGGATACCATACTGGCTATAAAGTCATCTTCATCTATATGCTCAGTTGCCATGGTACTAGGACCCACAACTGGTTCATCAACTGGTTTAGAAACTTCAATCTCTGGTCCTGTATCACCCTCCTGATCTTGCATGTGAACCTCAGATCCAGCACCTATAAATGCGACCATTTCATTCCCAACAGGATCATCAACAGATTCATTCACTTCAGCATTTGATCCATATTCTCTACATTTTCTGCTTCATGAGCAATTGGTTCATCAACAGGCTCATTACCGGCACCATCATCATCATCATTTCCATCATCATTTCCTTCAACATCCTCATCATCTTCATCTGCATCATCATCTTCACTATTTCTTGGGCTGTGAGGTACATCAATGGCACCCAAAGCAGGAACCAGTAGCCAAGAGAGAACATCCTAATCTATATTATCATAAACTTGCTTCTTGCGTCCTTCATCCTCTGACATATGTTTGGGTCTTGCAACCTCAATACTTCCCCTGTCAGCTGTAGGTTCTGTAAGGATCTATTGATGAGTATCTGTAAAAATCTTAGATACATCAGAAACCTTTGATTCACAGCCTTCTCAGCATTGGAGACCAAACCATTAAAGACGAGTCTTGAAACGTTGAACGGTTGCTGATATAGAATAGCTACTGTCAGAGTAGCAAGTTCTTTTCTTAATAAAGTCCAAGTCCCTCTCCTTGGAGACAGAGACTGGATGACATGATGTATGAGGAATCTGTAGATCAAAGGAAAGCTTCCTTTCTAAAATTGTCCTTCTCTAACATCCCTTTGATAGCCCATAGTTTCTTGAAAGATTCTCATTAGTCTTGGGACTGAATACGATGGCTGCACCTCATGATTGTCGTTTAAATGTAGTGTCATTCTGATTGATGCCTCAGTGACTTCAATATCTTGATTCAAAACAAAGGCTTCAATCCTCTTCCCATTGACATCATCTACATAGGTAGCCGAGTTCCAAAAGTCTGTAGTGTGATTTCTGTAATTTGTTGGGCTCTCTGTCAAAGCTACCCTCAAGTTGGAGTTATTAAGGAAGTTTATCATCAACTCCACTTCCCTGTTATCGTCATTAACCTCCAATTGGGCACACATATTGTGCCTATTCTCGAACTTCATGGCCATTAGGTCTGCAAAATAAGAAAATAATCAGTACACATATTTGCAGAACTTATAGCGATTGGATAGTCAAGAAGAAATCGTCTTCAATAACCTGTTCCGTAGTCGTATGCGTACCTGCACAAACAAGTAAACAATTAGTGAGTAAATCAATCAGAAACCCTAATTTCGAAATCGGAGATATGATAATTGAGTATCGATATCTTACCAAAGTCGAAACAGAGCTAACGGCTATGTTCGAAACAGAGCTCTGACTATCCAATCGCTATAAGTTCTGCAAATATGTGTACTAATTATTTTCTTATTTTGCAGACCTGATGGCCATGAAGTTCGAGAAGAGGCACAACATGTGTGCCCAATTGGAGGTTAATAACGATAACAGGGAGGTGGAGTTGATGATAAACTTCCTTAATAACTCCAACTTGAGGGTAGCTTTGACAGAGAGCCCAACAATTTACAGAAATCACATTACAGACTTTTGGAACTCGGCTACCTATGTAGATAATGTCAATGGGAAGAGGATTGAAGCCTCTGTTTTGTATCAAGATATTGAAGTCACTAAGGCATCAATCAGAATGGCACACTTTTCAGGACCGAAAATCTGGTGTGACCTTAAGAAGGTTGACAAGAACACAGATCTAATAACCCGAAGACCCATTGGATATCTCGACGGAATCAGGATATTCAATGAGTGGGAATGAAGGTGTGATATAGTGACAACGAAATAGTAGATAATATTCGGTAAGAACAGAATAAAAGACAAAAATTCACTGTATTAACTGTATCATTCAATGAAACAGTAAATGGAATGTCTAGAGTTTCGTGACGGCGGTGGCGGTACGAGGAAACAAAGAGAATATTCTTTGGAATGTTTGTGCCCCCATATTGTGTGCGCTCTGTCGTGCCCTAAATGGAAACCTAGGATGCTATTTATAGACCCTGACATTCCTTCTAGAATCCCTAAATTATTACATAATGAAAAACAAATAAAAATATAAGTATAAGAGTCTTCGAGCATGATATGTATCTTGCTCGAGCAGACTCAGTATGCATAGTATGCTCGATGAGTGTCTTCGAGCATACTTTACCTAGAATATTTTGACAGAAAATATTATCCTCTAGAAAGCTTCATTCCTCTTGACCAATCCTTGCTTTGCTCGAACTAGTCCATCGAGCAAGCCCATTCTTCTTGATGTCTTCAATCCTGTCTTGAGACTTATTGAACAATCTCTAGCATGCTCGGATGTAAATCTTGATCGGGGGACTAATTCATGCTCGAAGTCCTTGCTTAGAACATTGACATCTTCTTATTGCATCCATGCTCATCACCATGTGCTCGGACATCCTGTGCTAGGATCACTTGGTTGAAACTTGAATGATCAAGTTGTTTGCTCGATTGGTAATCCATACTCGATAGAAGAACACTCTTGCTCGTTGAAGTGTAGCTTGCTCGAAGCCTTAACACTTAGAAGAATTAACCAGAAATGGTTCTGAAGACCATGCTTGAGGTAGTAAACCATGCTCGATAGTCCAAGCTTGCTCGAAGTCCATACTTAGTCGATTTCCAGAGGAAGTTGAGAAGATTCCAATCTTCCTTAGCAAATATCCGACTCAACATCTGTATTCCTCCTCAACTGTCGTCCATGTTTCATAGTTCAATGCTTGTACATAGGTCTCGAATTTGTCAGCCAAAGATGGATAGTCTTCCATCTTAAGAAACTTTGGAGGCTTATTAGAAGTATCCATCTCATTCTCCGGGTTAATGTTTTGTAACAAAGCAGATGCTTGAGACACATAAGCACTCAAATTCTCCATGATTGTAGTCAAAGATCAAGTATAAGATAATTCAAAAACACAAAGTATGGTTCAACAATGGATATGTACTGATTTAAAGTCTTGGTCAAGTCAACGGATATGTGTTAAACTTTGATTATGGTTCAACGGATAAGTATAGTGGATATGTTTTGTAGTGGTGGATATGCTTTGTAATATGCTCAAACGTATATGTCAATGGTTAACAGATATGATAATTAGCGTATATGTCTAAACAATGGATAAGTGTTTAGCGTATATCATATACGGCGTATATGTTATGCGCCGTATATGTTATGCGCCATAGACTTACGCGCTAACTCACTTATGCACCGGAAAAGAACAAGAACCAATTTTGACATTTTGGATTATATTTTGTGTATGAATTGGAATGAAATTTGGTAGGGTTTGACACGGATGTATAAGGAATGGATTGTAAAAATTTCGAGAAGTTTGAACGGTGGAAAATAAAGATAGAGAGAAAAGACTTGATTTCTTGCGTTTTCCAAGCGAATAACGAACCTATAGCTCTGATACCACTTGAAAATACGTTGCTTGATGAGGTAGGACGTACGTACGTACGGATCGGAATGTTATCGCTCAAGCCTTGAAGTGCGGAATTCAACAAGGATGGAAGAACACAAGAAACATTAACCTCATCTTCATTAATGTAATCAATCAAATACAAAAGATATGACAATTACAGGCAACTTTCTCTCTCTACTTTCTCTCTCTAAGATCTGACAATGAGCAAAAGTCCTTCTATTCAAGAATAAGTCAAACTATATATAGGTTTGACAAGAAGGCACTCAATAGCACATATGTTATACGGCGCATATGTTAGGCACCGCATAACTTATGCATTATAGCATGACTTATGCGCTACTTTATATATCACAACATACATTTTACATTCAAATCATACAAATCAAACTAAGAACCTAGAAATAGACATTACGCCTCTACAAAATCTTTGATCTGTTTTTTTGGTGGACCTTTATCTACTAGGGCGGATTGTTTTTGCGCACCCTGATGAACGTTCTTCAACAGGTGTTCTAGCTTGCCCGATATTATTGCGGCCTCGATTTCGTTCCGCTGGCTTACACGATCATCATTATTGTTCCCTATGTCTTCATGAAGCATATAATGTTTGTTTGGGTTTAGGTGATCCCTGCGCATCATTGGCTGGGGCTTCCTGAACTCAATATTCTTAATGGTTAGGATTTCTGTTGGAGTTTTTCTTAGGGGAGTCCACTTTAGTGACTCTCCTGTCCCTGCCCACGATCTTTGTGTTTCTGTCCAATTAAAGACCTTGCATCAAATTGCTTAGGAGTTTCAGCGGGTGCTTGAATTCAGGACCAGATTGAACCCCATTCTTCCTTTTCTGGACGTGTATTTTTAGACTCCGATTTGGCGGGCTGCTTCAGTGTCTCCCGTCCTAAAAGCTTTTCTGTAGCTGCAAAAACTTTTGCTGCATTCATGATGGCATCCCAGGTTTTAGGCTTTCCACCACGACCAGTCAGACAACGGATCAAGTCATTGCTCCGAACATTCTGCCTGAATGCCCCTCGCAACATATCTTCACTTATTCCTCCTATGTTCAAGCTTTCATTATTAAAACGAGTGATAAATTTTTCAATTGACTCGTTATCCCAGCGGACCACGTTCAAAATATCAGGTGGGTCTTGCGCATGTTTAATTTGTTGGCTGAAATGTTGGGAAAATTTTGCCACCAGATCATCCCAAACTCTTTATCTATCCGTCGGGAAGTTTCTCGAGCCGTGCCGGTTAGAGTCAATGCAAACATGTGGCACTAGTATGGGAGAGTCTATCCGCTGATTCCCCCTACTGCAGTGAAGTTCAATATGCGATTACTTGGATCCGACATCCCATTGTATTTGCCCAAGTTGCTTGGAATCTTCACGTTTGTTGGGAAGGGGGCTGTGGCAATCTCCAGGATGAATTTTGATTTCTCTGAGAATGCCGCTAGGCGGTAAGGTTTCGTAAAATCTTCTTCAGCATCACTGCAATACTCAGTGTAACCATTACCCGCGTACGACTGGTCCCCTCCCTTCCATAATTGCGGCTATCATCACTCACGTATCCTTCCTCTTGATACGTGGTGTCACGATATATTTCGGAAGCATGACTCTGATCATACACAGTTTCGCGGGGTACACTCCGTTGAACTGGACGACCTCTGTCACGACTCCCTTCTCCCTGGTATTCGCTTGAAGTTTCCAAAACTTCCATTTCTGGGTTAAATGGATTTCGGCATATGGCTAACGGAGGAGGCGAGCGAGCTGGCGAGTCCTTATAAGTTAAGGTCCTCATCTGAATCTGCCTATCTTTTACCATCTGGTCATATTCCTCTTTCAGCCGCTACTACTCTTGGCGAAGCCATTCTTCCGTAGTCAAGGTCGCTTTTCCATATCTGGGTTGAGAACGATGAACCCGTGTTTCATCACCCTGGAATCTAGGGAATTCCCCAGCTCTGTCTTCCAAAACTCAGGTCCGAGGATTATGACGAGGCTCTCGTCTGGCGTCCTCTAAGACGGGACCACCAAAACCCTCAGTTCACCTAATTCTCGCCGGGGTAACCATCGTAAGCTGCTGGTTCTAACTCATCGTAATAAAAACTACAAAAAAACCGTGAATTCCAGCCTCAAAGTACGGATGGCGCCAATGAAGAAGTACAAACCAAACCCAGATGGGATCCGATTTGTATTCAACCAGAATGAATTGTAACACAAACCACTAGTCAGATGAGATCAGATTTTAGCTAAGTTCCTGCAAAACAAACACCATGAGACTCGCTACGGAAAGGACAAGAGGGGGGTCTTCCCGTAACCACCCTCCTGTAAAACAAACACTGTGAATGGAATAAGTACGAAGTACAAGTAATTGATGTAATCCGTGGGGAATGAGTGAATACCTCATGAAGATGATAGACGTATTTATAGTCGGGGATGGGGGAAGGTGATTGGTGGAGTTGTCACTGTCTAGGATATTCTTTTCCTGCCTGAATGAACGCGTGTCGCGCGTTTATAGGATATGGCAGCCTGGCCACATTCAGGGCAGTTACCAGGTGCCCAGCTACCCTTCTTTTGTTGGCTGGTGTTGTTGTCAAGGAATGTTGTGTTAATCTTCTATAAACAGTTTGTTACAACTGCTCTTTCCTTATCATGTGGGAACTTGTTATTATTTCTCTTTCGTGTGAGGTTTGTTTTGCGGTCCGTGGATTCCTCTAGCGGGTATTTGTTGATGGCCTGCAGGTTATATCAGTGATTCATAGACTATTTCCTTAACTTGCGGGTCATTTTACTACCCTACATTTATAATCACAATCAAGATTATCGACATTCAGATACTAGTAGAGCAACTAGTTAAGAATAAAATTTGTATATAGCTAGAAATTAAAAAAAATGGTTTTAAAACTACAAATAATATAACTAAAAAGTTTTTAAAAATGATAATAAAAAAACAATTAAATATATATCATTAAAAGTTTAAACTAGTGTTTGCATCGCTATAAAAGGATAAATGGGCAACAAGCTGCATTATTAGCCCTTTTTGTATACCAAAACTAAGTTGTTTGCAAATAACATTCAAAGGACATGAGGTTATATCATTGCCATTCAAAACCCGTTGGAAACGACTAATTAGGTAGCTCTACAACTCTAGGTGATAGGAAACCAAAAGTATCAAATGTGAAAGGGATAAACACGTGTTGGTTATTTTGCATAAAAACAACTTTTAATTCAACCTGACCAACCATGAAAACACTAGTATAGTACTACCCAAGCCAATAAAAAAGAAAACCCCTATCATATTTACACATACGTATTTTCCTCTTATCATACAATGACCAAAATGTTGGCTAGTCTAGTTGGCCTAAACGACAGTTTAAAATAAAAAGTTCGATTTAACAATAAAGAGTGAATATGGCCATAAGAAACACAGTAAGTTACAAAATTAAAACCAACATAAAGCATGTTTATCTTCGCTCGTAAACCTTTATATTTATACTTAACTAGGTAATACTCCCAGCGCATTACGCCGGGCTATGGTGTGGTCAGTAAAAAAACAAATCCGTCAACGCTTAAATACAACAAGTTAGCATATTAAAAAAACCGAGCATTGCAGTGACGAACCTACATAAATTCAGTTGGCACTGGGTTACAGCACCGAAACATTAACAAAATCCGCGTGTTGACGCTTTGAAACTATGCAAACTTGGTCTGTATCGACCACACCTAAACCAAATCATAAACATAAATTAGTAAGCCTAAGAAATATATTAAAAATAACTTAATAATATATTTAAAATATAATAATGATAAATTAATGATTAGCTATTAAGTAAGATTTATTAAACTTGAAAGTATAAAAAAATAAAGGAGAAAAGATGCAACAAAGCAGACTTGAACTTATGCACCTTTTCTCAATACCAAATTAACAAATTTGAAATACCATTTGACTGTCGCGTTATATTTGCTATTCTTCCAAAAAAAACACATATATTAAAACATCCAATGGCAAGCTCCTACAAAGTTTGTTGGCATCAAACACTTGATATATATATATATATATATAGGTGGGTTCTAGTGAAAACTCCTTTTAAAGAGAAAACTTAAAAACTCCTAAAAACTTCTAAAAAACTATTTTTAACTTTTTTTTAATTTCTTTTTTTTCCATTATTCTTATATGTTATTATTGGTTCAAAAAAAAAACTTGTCGGTAACCTCGTCGGTATAGTGCGCATGTGTAATAATGTGCATTGCATATATGCAAAAGTGTTTGTATTGCATAGAATACAACACTATTGCACATATTTGATACACACTATTGTATATATGCAATATAAGACTAATACACACATCGAATACACATTAGTACGTATGTGTAATACTACATTAACGCACATGTGCACCACATCGACTTTTATTTTATTATTATTTTTTTCCATATAATACAACACTACTACACATATACAATACACAAATATTGAATATATGCAATAAAACACTATTAAACTCAAAAATACATAGTAATACACATGTGTAATACAACGGTATCGCACAGTAATACGTATATGCATTATAACGGGGGGGTTTTTTATATATTTTTCGAGTGAAATATAAGAATAATGGCTAAAACAGAATTTTGAAAATATTTTTTTATTTTTAATTAAAAATAATTCTTTAAGAGTTTTTAAGTTTTCTCTCTAAATGTGAGTTTTCTCTTGATCCTCTCCCTATATATATATATATATATATATAACTGGTAAATTATTAGCACGTTGCGCGGGAGAAATCCATCGGTAAAAGCGAGTTTGGTAGCGGAGAGTCAACGCGAGTTTGGTGAATATTGGCTACGTTTGTTACAGTATCGGAACTAAACCTAAAAAAAGTTCGCTAAATTAACATGTTTAAAATAAAAATAAAAATTTTGTCCCGGCTGTTGAGTTGGTGAGTTTACGAGAATCAGGTCGGTTCATGTCATGTTCGTTATGGTACTGGATTTAACACACAAAAAAAATTGTTTGGTTACATTCGTCACGAACTCACGATTCCGGAACTAAAGCGAAAAATATATAAAAATTTAGGTGGACCAACGGGCTGACACCGGCTAGTAAAATCCAGCGTTTGTCAAACCTCGGCGTTATCGGTCCCGGACGCTGAGACGATGAGTATACACGAATTCGATCGGTTAAAAAAAACAAAATGTTCGGACGAATGTGGTGTCATCACTTGGCCCAATTATGACCTAGCGGCACCAACATTCATCTTTACTGTATAGTAAATAAATGTCGTGTCACAATGTCACATGGCATCGTGTCCTCCACTTCACTATCTACGAAGATGGTAAAACTGATCATAAAAAGGTTAAGTTAAGATTCAAGAAAGTGACAAATTTCGTATGTGTTTGACTCAAAGTGGTCAACGTGGCTTTGCTGCTGCTACTGTCAAATTTGGTTTACACTTATCAGATGGAACCATCAATATGTTCCCCGCTTACCTTTGTTCACATTCATTATCAGCAAAACTACAAAAATCTAAATAGAAAATACATATAAATACAAAACACTTCTGTACGTGTTGACCTGAAGCAGCATTATTCAAATCTTACATACTTAAAATGCATTAAAATAATATTTGTGGTTCAAAAATTGTAAACGTGCGTTTCTTGGATATTGAGTTGTGGGTTTTGAGTCTTTTTCAGTTTTCACAAAAGATGACAAACAAATATATAAATTGGATACTTGAGAGAGAAAACGATTTTTTCTTTTCATAATACAAATAAAAGAACGAATGGCTTATAGGTGAGAAAATTTTTTATTTTGGTTTCCTAATAAGGTGTACAGATGCCGCCAACTATGGCCCGTTTGATTTTTCTAAAACCTGTCATTTCAAATGACAGAATCCATAAAAAAATGTGATTACATCAAATCAAAGATGCACTTGTCTAACAAGAATTATTCATGATCTATTTTTAAAATTACAGACACTAGAATATTCAAACTAGTTATATATGTCCTTTGAAATGTTAGTGGTTTTAGTGTAGCTGAAGGTTAACTTGTTAATCAAGTTAATTGTAATATGAATCTAAATAAGTAGAGAGCAAGATAGGTGCAAACTTATTTGATTTTATTATAATTTATAATCATATCAGTCGAGTTGTGATTTTGGTTTAATAAACAAGAGCGTATTTTGATTTATTTGAATTTCAAATGCATGTTAATTGCCAAAGGCAGTCATTTGGAGACTCTAACCCTAATAGTAGTTTCTTGATCAAACGATTATTGATTCGCTGGTTCAATATTTTCCCACAAAAAACATATTTAATTCTTGCTCTCAATTTTGAGTTTTATCCGATCAATTCATTTGTGAACCATAAATAGTTTTGATCTAAAAGTAATTCACGACTCTCGGAATTCCAAGGATACTTGTTTCTTGTGCAATTTCCCCGACACGAAATCACATAGCACCTTTGAAACTTCCGTGTCTCCAGAAAATAGTTGAAAATACCAATACCACTTTTAGGATATGCCGTTTTCAAATGCTGGATAACCTAGAAACCAAAAACAAATTTTTTCTCATAAAAAAACCTACCAAGAAGAATTTTGTGCAGACATATTTTTCATAATTTATGTAAAACAAAATATAAAGACTGAATATCTTAAGGAAAATGAAATTAAAACAAACAGTTTTGAACTTTAGATGTATTTGAAATTTAGATGTCAAACATATGATTCATATCCTCATATAGCCGTCAAAAGTGATTTGTTTAAACTATCAACAAGTTGTTTAGGAGAGAGATCAATAAGTGATTTGACATGTAACACGAATAACGTGATTGGCTGATAGGAGCAACTTAATTTGAAAAGGAAATTAGATTGAGAAACAAGTTGATGGTTTTATATAAACATGAGTTGTAGTTTATAGTAACTTGATTTGACGTTAACAGAGAAGGACAAAGGCAGGATCGATGAAAATTATGTTGAGAGAATACTATGCATAGCTGGATCGAGCAAATTTCTTACTACTTGGGATTTAGATGTTTATAATACTATGGGTATGTTTGGTTGGAGGTAATGGAATGAGAGGGGAATGGAATGGAAGAAGGAATGGAATGGACAAGGGAATGAAATGGATCATTACCATTACATTTCCTTGTTTGGTTAACCTATGGGAATGAAATCAATTATTCATTTTTATTGTTTGGTATCCAAAAAAAATTGTAGAAATGAAATAGAAACAATAACAGCACTCATATCTTAAAATACTTTTTAACCAAAAAAAAAAAAAACTTACAATGGCGACGGTGGTAACTCCGTTGACGAAAATGGTGGTGGCGGTGGTGGTGTCGACGGAGTTGGTGGTGGTGTCGATGGTAGTGGTGGTTGTTAGGTGGTGGTGGTGTTGAGAAAGTAGGGTGAAAGAGGAATGGAATGAAAAAAAAAGAAGGGAGGTGGGAAGGAATGGTTTTGATGGAATGAGATTCCATGTGTAATGGATGATTCCATTCCATTGAGCAACCAAACACCACATTTTTCATTCCCACGTAATGAATCATTCCATTCATACTGTTATTCCTTCACACCAAACGCTATCTATATGTTGTGGGACTTTAAAACATGACATGATAGGGTTTTACCGACCCCAAACACCACAACGGGGATGCATGGATGGGGCAGTATGGAAATGGGCTTCATAATTTTAATGGGGTGGTAAGTAGGAGTGACAACCAGTTTTGTTTTCACTCTCTCTCTCTCACAAACACACACATATATAAGGGTGGGGCTCTAATTATATATGTGGCCATTTAACAAAGGTTTTAAAGCTCTTTCATAACACATAGCCTAAAGTTTTTTCTCTGTCACGGGCCCACCAACCCCAAGATGATTTTTCGAAAATGTAATAACTTTTGTTCCTCTATTCTAATCGACTAATCTTATCCATTGCCAGGAAGATGTGAGTGTTTTAAAAGTATTGAGTCTCTATACATTTATGTAATCCTAATTTCATAGTGAGTGTGTCAGCCTGTTTTAAGAAGCCAAAATAAGCTAATTGCTATGTGATGTTTTGTTTTCCTTTGTTCACGTTAGCGTTTGGGCATTTGGTGTCAATACCTTGTGAAGTTGATCGATTCCATCAATTTGTACATTGTTGACAAGTAGATATCCTTCCATAATTTACTTGGATACTTTGTAGCTTCATTTGGACAAGAGCCGTGTATGTTTAAGTTTATCTCCATCACATGCTCCATGTTAATGTTCAAAACCAAAAGCAAACTCTTAGGGTGTGTTCGTTTCACAGAATTCGTGGGAATTCAAATGAATTAAAGTTAAAATCTCATGACATGGCGTGTTCGTTTCGTTGGAATTGGAATTGGAATCTTAATTTCATTTTGGTGTATTTTGTTGACAAAGAATTGGAATTCAATTCCTTCAAAGTCTTTCAAAATAAAGGGATTCCAAATCCTTCCAAATGTGGAGGATTTAATCAAGTGAATTCATTGGAATTTTTTCTCGGTTTTTTTTTAAACAAGGACAACAAATAAAACATTTTAATTTTTTTAGTTTTTTTGTTTTTAATTTATATTTTGAGTTATGAATTTTTATTATTATTTTTGAATATTTTTTTGAGTGGTTTTTTATCTTAATAGAAAACCCTTAAATAATAAAAAAAACCATAACGCAAAATATAAATAAAAAACAAAAAATCTAAAAAAAACTAAACTGTTTCTGCTGTTATCATCGTTAAAAAAAATAACGATTTCAATTCATTTGTGATGATAAATTACAATTCATTTGTCAAACGAACACATCAAGAATAGAATTGGACTTCAGTTCCTTCCAATTTCAATTCATATTAGAATGTTCATATTTCAAATTCAAGTCCTTCCAATTCCAATCTTATGCAAATTCCAATTCCAATTTCATTCTATTCTGTGAAACGAACGCGCCTTTAGATGTTTTTCTTTAATAAAGTGAACTTGATTTAGAGAATCAGAAGAAAGCATTTTATATGTAAAAGACTATATGTAACTTGTTTAAAGGTCTTAAAAAATAAAAGCTTATAAGGTACTCGCATTCAACTTTAGAAAATACCAACTCTATGAAAATTAACTAGTAGACTAAAACGCTACGCATGGGCACGAATTACTCAATCCTTTTGGGAACCCAAGCGTCTAATAAAATTGAAACTTTTTCATACGAAAAAATGATTTAGATCACGTGATTCCTATTTCATATATGCGTACGTGTAGACCACAAACACGATCATCAAACAATCTCAAAACTAGCAGCGAAGCTTGGACTTAGTCGCGGGGGTGACTGAGGTCACGGACACAAAAATTTTCGGATCGACGATTCGGTTCGGTTCGGGTCGGTGATTAGGTTCACTTCGTGTCAGTGATTCGGTTTGGTTCGGGTCGGTGATTCGGTTCGGTTCGTGTCTATGCTGTGAAGTTTTAAGGCGGCCAAAGAAAGCATATTTTTTTCCCATTAACTTTATTCCATGTGTCAAATCCTTTCATGGTAAATGAATCGTAACCATGGCTCACACTTGGTTTATCACTAAATAGATAACACAAAAACAATAGGTACGATGTGTTGATGGAGAATACTCTAGCCAATTTGGGAACATTTTGAACCAAGCATATTCGAACCTATGAGCACGTCCATTTGATCAATTTCTCTAAATCCTCAATCCCTAATTCCACAATTACAAACCATAATTTTATATTCCTTGAATATTAATCAATATAAATGCAATACAATGTTTAACAACAAAACAAAAGAGAATAATTATCTTGCTGACAGCGGCTGACCAACATGCGGTGGGCGGTGGACGGCAATGGTTGGTGGTCTCCGGTAGGAACAGAATAGCGGCCCTAGGTTAGGTGAGGTAACAGGTTGATTAGTTTCCAAACCCTAATCAAAATTGCAATCCCTGTTTTTTTTTTAACAAGTTTATATTTTTACAAATATTCCCTTCAATTTTGAGTTTTATAAAAACATAGTTTTTACTATTCAATTAATATTTTGTAACTTTTGTTTATAAAAACTGCGAAGTTTTATAAAAAATCAAACGATGGGTATTATTTAAAAAAAAAATAGTGGGGACCGTTAGCTTTATGGATACATCTTAATACCCTATTAACTGAAAAAATGACAGTGACCGAGACTACCCCGGTCCAAAAAGCTACGCCTTGTCCAAAACCAAATTACTTACATATAATTTATTACTTCAGCAAGATTTTATCCCCCGTTATGGGTTGTTTTACATTATTCGTTTTTAATATTTATATATATATGCTTAAGTTCATGAGAGAAATGAAATTACTGTGAGAAATGAATATGGACCACCAGTTTTATTTTATGTTTTAAATGCTTAAAAATAAATTAAAAAAATATAAATGCAACAATAAATGTATTCTCTCTATTCAATTAATACAACTAATATAACCATAATAAATCTCTCTCTTTTCAATTAACACAACTAATATTGCCAGAGTAAATCCTCTCTAATTAATAAATATCAAAACATAATATTTTTTTTCAATTGATATACTTAGACAAATTATTGTTATAAATAGTAATAAAAAAATATCATATAAATGTGTTCATTAAATATAAACAATAAATATACAACATACACAAAATTATATAACCTATACTTGTTTTGAGCAATAAAAACGTACAACATACAAAAATGTATACAACTTACATATGTAATTTGACATCAACAATTATATAAACTAGAAAAAGATACACACGTCCTATACGTGTGTAGGTTCTATGTTTTTCGTGTGTAGGTAATATGTTTTATTATTCTTAGAACAAGTGTATGTTACATGTTTTGTGCAGGTTGTATATTTTTTATTGACATTTAATGCTAACATATGTAAGATAGTTTTTGTATTATTTATCACAATGTACCTATGTGTTGATGGATATTGATATATTGAGTTGGAAGAAATTGGTTTTGGATAGAAAAAATATTTAATATATGAATAAATTGTATTTAAAGTTACAGGATAAAATTTTCGAGTGTAGGTTATATGTATTTCGTGTGTAGGTTATACGTTTTCGTGTGCGTGTGTAGTTTATTGATGTTGAATTTTGTGTGTCGGTTATATGTTTTTCGTGTGTAGGTTATATATGTTTTCTTACTCTTAGAACAAGTGTAGGTTATATGTCTTTGTGCAGGTTGTGTACTTTTTGTTGATATTTAATGTAAACACGTGTAAGATAGTTTTTGGTACTATTCATCACAATGTAAATACGTGTTGATGGATATTAATATATTGAGTTTGAAGAAATTAGTTTTGAATAAAAAGAAATTTAATGTATGAATAAATTGTACTTGTGTAGGATAAAAATTCAAGAGAGAAAAAAATAAGTTATAAAAATGAATGAATTCTTAATATTTTCCAATTATAATAATTTGATTCGTTATATTAATTAAATAGATAACTATTATATTTATTAGTTATATTAATTGAAGAGAGAGCATGCATTAATACTTTCCTCATTTATCTTTAAGCATTTAAAACCTAAATTAAAATTAGTGGCCCATATTCATTTCTCGCATTTCTCACAGTAATTTCATTTCTCTCCTGAACCATCCCCTATATATATATATATATATATATATATATATATATATGGATTTTAATTTTATTTATTATAAGAAAGTTAATAATTAATATACTTGAGGTTTGATGATAAAATGGTTTCACAAATAAATAATATGTTATAATCTGGTTTAAAAGCTATCTGGGTTTGGTGATACCCATTACCCGTTTATTTTCTTTATTATAAAATTATTTATTATTTATAAATAATATCTTTTTTAAATAAAATAGGATATTAATTTTTAGTATATCCCTATTTTATAGGATTTTCATATCAAATATTCGATGAGATTAATTTTTAATATAATGAGATGTTATAACCCGTTTAAGAGCTATCTGAGTTTGGTGAGACCTTTACCCGTGAATTTAGGTCAAATACGTGAGAAGCCTTCATTTACAAATAAAGCAATTTGATGGCTTGAGAGAATAGTTGTTTTACATTTTTTGTTTTTTAATATTTATTTTTTGGATTTGAATTTTCTTTATTGTAAGAAAGTTAATAATATACTTAGGGTTTGATAATTAAAGGGTTTCATAATTAAATGATATGCTATAACCCTTTTAAAAGCTATATGGATTTGGTAACCCATGACCCGCTTATATTTTTTACTATAAAATTATTTATTAATTATAAATAATATCCTTTTCTTTTTAAATTGGATATTAAATTTTAGTATATCCCTATTTTATAAGATTTTCATATCAAATAATTGGTCAGATTAATTTTTAATTTAATGAGATGTTATAACCCGTTTAAGAGCTATCTGGTTATGGTAAGACCCATACCCGTGAATTTGGGTTAAATCAATGAGAGGTCTCCGTTTAAAAATCAAGCAATCTGGTGGCTTCCATAAAAGGGGGGGCAACCACATCGCGACACGTAGGATTTTAGTGGTTTCATTTATATAGATTATAGATAACTAGATTTTATCCCCCGTATTACGGGGGTTGTTTTACATTATTCGTTTTTAATACTTATATATGTATATTTGGATTTTAATTTTATTTATTATAGAAAGTTAATAATTAAAATACTTGCGGTTTGATGATAAAATGGTTTCACAAATAAATGATATGTTATAATCCGGTTTAAAAGCTATTTGGGTTTGATGATACCCATTACCCGTTTATTTTCTTTATTATAAAATTGTTTCTTAATTATAAATAATATATTTTTTAAAAAAATAAAATAGGATATTGATTTTTAGTATATCCCTATTTTAAAGGATTTTCATATCAAATATTTTATGAGATTAATTTTTAATATAATGAGATGTTATAACCCATTTAAGAGCTATCTGGGTTTGGTGAGATCTATACCCGTGAATTTGGGTTAAATGCGTGAGAAACCTTCATTTACAAATAAAGCAATCTGATGGCTTGAGAGAATGGTTTTTTTTTTACATTTTTTGTTTTTTAATATTTATTTTTTGGATTTTAATTTTCTTTATTGTAAGAAAGTTAATAATATACTTTGGGTTTGATGATGAAAGGGTTTTATAAATAAATGATATGTTATAACCCGTTTAAAAGCTACCTAGATTTGGTGACCCATGACCCGCTTATGTTTTTTACTATAAAATTGTTTATTAATTATAAATAATATCTTTCTTTTTAAATTAGATATTAAATTTTAGTATATTCCTATTTTATAGGATTTTCATATCAAATAATTGGTAAGATTAATTTTTAATTTAATGAGATGTTATAACCGGTTTAAGAGCTATCTGGTTTGGTAAGACCCATACCTATGAATTTGGGTTAAATCAATGAGAGGCCTCTATTTAAAAATCAAGCAATCTGGTGGCTTCCATAAAAGGGGGGAGCGACCACATCGCAACACGTAGGATTTTAGGGTTTTCGTTTATATATATTATAGATTTGGTGGCGTAGAAAATCGAAAGTCTATAACTATTGTTTTATTTCACATCCCCTTGAGCCCACTACATATATTTATTAACACCCACGGCCCCTAATTCAATTTTCAAAATTAATTTAGTAACTTTCGGATTGTACTAAAAAAATGTAAGTTGGTTTGTAATTCAGTTTATAAATTGTTATATTAGCTTTTACTAGTTTTAGAGCCCGTGTTACACACGAGATAATTCAAATTATAAAATTATAAGTAAAACAAATAATTACATAACGTATATGAAAAAATGTATTACATCTATGTTTGTATCTATAAAATGTGTACATAAATTTATTTTATTTATATCACAAAATGATTTTTTTAAATGAACTTAATAAAAAAAATGCCCGTGAAAATCGTACCCGAGAATGCTTCTTTCTATTGAAAAATTCATTCTGTGTCATATATGTATAATTGAAAGAATTTTGGTTATCAACAAATTTTGAAAATAAGACTTTTCATATGATAGTAGTTCTAACCACTCAGCTTAAATACAAAAGAAGCGTTATCTTTATTGATATATTTATCAATTTACCACCCATCAAAGGAAAGTAGGATATTAAATTGTAGCAATGGATGTTTTTCAAAAACTATGTTTTTCTGAGCTACACCATAAAAAAGATTTTGATAAGTTTCAGAGGGCTTCTCGACTTTGTCATAATAACAACATAAAAAATAATGTGTTAACGCATTCAATTTTGTGAATATTTTGTTTCATTTGAGCATAGTTTTGCATGACATGCTTCCCTACAACGTTCTAATCACTATTGAAGAAAAAATTAATGTTGACATAAATATTTCAAATTTGATAAAAGTAAGAATCATTGATAGGCATGGGGGTGGCATGTCGCAAGTTTGCAATCTTTTCTTAAATTTTAATAGTTGAGGGAAAAATAGTAAATTTGCCAAATCCCGAACCTTTTGATTATTTCAAAAAACACCCTTAAAAATAAACTTGAAACCCGAATCATGTTTAAAATTCTAACTTTCATACTTTTGACATTTTAAAGTCAACACTTTGAACCAATAACAAATTTGACGATTAATCTATTTTGCATTCTCAAACTTTTAAAAATACTCAAAATTTTCATTTTTGACCCGTAACAAATTTTAACCTAAATGTACTTAACTTGTACCAAACAATCTATTTACCAACTTTTGACCCATAAAATCAAATTTAACTTCCACAAAATACCTTAAACAATTTTCATTTGAGAAACATGATTTTTTGTTGATTTTTTGAATTCCCCAAGTATTTTGAAATATATAGTAAAATAATATGTTAATATTTATATTTATAAAAATATATAGATATATAGATATTATATAAACATAGTGTAAAAGGAAAGTGAATAATTATTGATTTATTACATATATTAGGATATATTAGTTTTGGAGGGAAAAAATTATGAGAATTAACCAAAACATGACAAGTGTCCCCATTTATTTTACTTTATTAGAATAAGTAGATTTTTACGTTAACGACAATAATTTGGTTTAGCTAGAATTCCTATTATAATTTCATTTAATGATATATAATTGATGACGTGGGTATCCTTATCCACTCATAAGCTAACAAAGCCTAAAAGCCATGAAGCAATAAGCCTCAGCTTCTAAGCTGGGAAGCTTGAAGCTTCACCATCACAGCTCCTAGCTTGACTTGGGAAGCTCCCTAGTACAATAAAATTCAGAAAAGTCATCGTTAAAGTCTCCCATAAAGTAAACATGTCGGCATTACAAACCAAAAGTAGACGGTAAGTTACACCAAAATGGAATGACCTGTCTGAATAAGCTATAAAGGAGGAGGAGACTATTTCCTTTTAAGAAACTTCAGCTTCTACAGAGAAGCCCGCACTACCTATAAAAGGAGACTTCTAGAGAACAGTAAATCATCTCATTCTCTCTACTGTCTCTTCACTCTTATTCTCTTATCACCTCTAAGCTGTATCATGTTACTGATTCTTATGCCAGAAGCTGATCGCAGGAGACCTCCTCTCGTGGTAAGACTAATCGACTGTGTTCTTTGATCCTAGCAAGTTAGGAATCTTTGTTAGTATCATACTCTTGGACTGCCATACTTTCATTGTCGCTATACCCGTTGTAGCAACAATAATTATACAAATGTGACAATGATTGAAAAACCAATATTATGTATTTATACACAGAAGTTGTATAATTATACGGAATGTGATACATAAAATAAAGCTGTTATATAAACATTACAATTTTCTCATAACTACTTTTATGCTTATTGTTATCTATACTATATAGCAAAAGCATTTAAATGGCACATGTCATCACGTTAGGGTGGTTCTAAAAACAATTTCCCTCATCTTTCACATATTAAATACATTTCTATTTCTTAATAATAGTTTTATATTTATTTTTTTTCTTTTCAATCTATCGTTTTTCTTTTTAATAATTATTTTTTATTTAAATAATTTAATACCAACGTAAATATATTATTTTGTTTTTACATAAATGTATTGTAATAGGGGTTGAGAATTACTTCAACTTATGCCATATAACCCCTTTTTATGTCATATAACCCGTTTTGAGATATTCGGATTCACAAACCTATGGATACGCACGAAATCAAAGGAATGAATGAGAAGTCTCAATTCAAAAATCAAACAATCTGGTTGCTCTAGAGAATTGGGGGGGGGGGAGAGCAACCTGAGAGCAACAAGTAGAATTTTATAGTAGACAATTACATAGATAGTTATTAATATTAAACTTTTATAAGTAATCAAATTTCACGCTGATTTTGACTAATTATTTTAAAATTAAAGTTTTAAATATATCATATTAGTTCATTAATATTAATATTTTATAAGAAATAATATTACAGGATGAAGAGCAAGCTTAATTTAAAATTAAAAAAATTCAATAAACTTTAACTTATTAAATATATATAATTGTTTACTAAATTACAAGTTTTTTCTTTTAAACTCTTAAAATGTAAATTCACAATTTATGTATTCTTGTTTATGTTAATTTAAATGAACGGGTTTCTTTAACCGATTAAAGGATCAAACATGGTTCGGGTCAAAACAGTCTATGATTAGAATGAGTTTTGGTTCACGAGTTGGTTTAAAAGAGTATCCATTTACCACTTTGTTGTCTTACTTGACTATTTAATCACCTATCATTTATGTTAAGTTCATCATCTTAAAATTCACAATACATACACACACACACACACACACTACATGTTTTAGTTTTTCAAGTGGATAAGACAAATTTTTACATTATGAATACAATGTTAGACTTAAGTATATTGTTGATCATAAGATAAATTAACTTTGTATATCCTATTATTCTTGAAGATTAAAAAATATAGATTTCTTTAATGAATGGGTAGTACTTGCACAAAATGAGTTTGTTCAAGAAACTAACAGCTGGCTATCCATGTATTCGAGAGATGAAAAATATTACCATTGTTCATATGATAAATCTGTCAGAAATAAAATTATATGTTACAAGAAAATATTATTTTCCTAATGTTTTAAATGACTTCAAATCTAAGATGTCAAGTCATAGGTTAGTTCCAAAACCCAATGTTGAAGAGTACCTGAATAAAATATTAACCAGAAAAGTGGTTTATGCAATGACTCTAAACTATATGAGAAAATACAATATGGTAATCGTGTTATAGAAGCTGAATTCATATTTGGAAGTAATATTGAAACTAGCACTTTTATTCTTAAAATAAAATCCTATACTTTTAGATATTAATTTCAAATTTCAAAGAAGGAAAATGTTAATTTATGTTTGTTTTGCAATGAAGATAAATAGAAGGTAAGGCCAATCATTATAGATGGTTAGTTTATTTTGGAGACAATATGTTTTAACTCATGGTCAGTTATGTATTGCATTATGATATAATAATGCTAAATGTATATAAATCCCTTGTATATTTTATATAATATTTTATTAGTTTTTATTCGTTTTTTAATTAGAATTCGTATATTACAAACATATTTGAATAACTTAGGTTCCGGGATTTGATCATGGTTAAAAAGGGCGAAAAAAGAGCTAAAACAAGCCAAACTAGAGAACCGGCGGATCAGTAAACGAACCAGACCGCATCAGAATTGAACCGGACCGGTCAGACCGACCCCCTATTTTTGCATGGGGTGCTGGGCGGCCAGGGGGGCCTATCCTCGTCGCGCAGCACACCGAGCTCCAGATTCCAGAACTTTCGCGAATTTTACCTGTTTTAGGCCCAGAATGCTTATATAAACACCCCTAAACTAACCCTAAGCATACCCTGTGAACCAGAGCCGAATTTGGAGTTTCCCAGAGATTAGGATTGCATATTTTAGAGGGTTTGAAGGCAAGAAATCAGCCGGTGATGTGCCAATCAATCAAGAACGAAGACCACGAATTTTATCACCTTCAATCTTTCGTTTTTATTATTTTTCACCATCATTTCCTTTATCATTGTTTGGTTTGATTTCATAATGATAGGCTAAACTTTATAGACTGCCTAGGCACGTGATGAACCTTTGTTGATGTTTGATTTTGACTTGGGATTCATTTATCGTTATGGTTTTATGAACTAGTAAAAGGTTTAATTATATTAAATTGATGCATATGGATACTTAGGGTTGTTTGTTGAGTTTTATTATTCTATATTTGTTTTGATTATTGTTTGTCATATGATAGGTTGCTATTAGGTCATTTACTTTGTGTTTTTGACTATTTTATGAATGATTCGCGATAAGATTATAGGAATAATATTATTTAATCAAATAAACCTAAGTGTGCTGCTAACCTAAATAGCTGTAAGTTGCTAGGTTATTGGTAGGTCTTTGTTGATCAGGGTTGCTAGATTTAGTTCTTCGTAAAGAGTTCGTCTATGTTTGATTGATTATAACTTTGTCTATCGAGTCAATTGAATATATTAAACTGCCTTTGATTTTTGCGCTGTAAGGTAGGATTCCGTATAAAGGAACTAGTTCATAATTAATTAGGTGACCGTAAGAAAACTTAGGGGCTGTTTGGGATTTCTTATTTTCACCTCCTTATAACTTATAAGGAGAAGTCATAAGTTACAAATGTGTAACTTATCAATATTTCCTCACACATAATAAGGAAACCCAAACACTTTTTTTTAACTTATCATAAGTTATAAGCTATAAGGAGGTAAAAATAAGGAATCCCAAACACCCCCTTAATATATAAAACTGGTGTGCGTTAAACTTATTAGAAACCCATATGTGTCTTCTTGAGAAAGGTCAGAGGTCCTATTTGAGTTTTCTTTTAAGCGTCTATTTTGCAATCCAGCTCTATAAATAAATATTTTCCCTGTTAATTGACAACTGAAACTTAGGGGATTCTAGCCTAGGTAGTTTTCCAATATCATCTGGTTAAAATCAACTAAATTATCTTTCATTTAATTTACTTGTTTTTATTATTCAGTTTTTAATAATAGTTTAAATTTAGTATTTTAATTAAACACCCCCTTTAAACAAACAAATAATAAGTCGTGTCTATAGTTGAGTCTAATTAGCTAGTTAACGTAATTTAAAGAGTCTCGTTAGTTCGATATCTAGACTTACTTAGCTGTACTAGAGTCGACCGGTTCACTTGCCGGTTAGTAGTTTTAGTTAAGTTAAGAGTCTAGAATTTATTACTTAGTGTCCAGATTAGCGTGTTTTTATATAATTACTTTTAGCATATCACATTATCTACTATTAAAAGAGAAATAGAGTGAAACTACTAAGTTTTGATATAGAGGGTAAGCTACAATTAAAATTACCAATATTGTATACAAAGAAATATTTAGAATTTTATGATTTTTAACAACTTTTTATTTCCATATTGTGTAATGTGTAATTTATTCTATCATATATTATATCTTTATATATGTTTAACATATTTTTTGTATTCACATTGTGTTACTATTTAAAAAAAAAACTATTTATTTTAATGCGTGTTCTACACGGATACCTAACCTAATTTATTATATACAAAGATATAATCCCGTACTTGTTCCATATTAATTTTGCAATAAACCAGTCTTCAAAGTATCTTATAAAAAACTTAGTCAAAATTTATGTTTAAAATAATATCTAAAATATTAATAACAAGTTTAATATTCTAATCCCCACCAATCACAATGCATTAGCATATCATATTAAAACTTTAAATATCTTGCAAATTACTTTTCAAAATAAATAACTCTCAAGTAGATACCGATTGTGACAAAAAAAAAATGGCACAAAGAGCCCACATGATACTATTACATATTAATATATTATTAGGCCATGGTCAACCTGGCTGGTTTAATATGGCTGCTTATGGACCCTCACTCCACTTGAGTTGCTCGTCATCTTCCTGGACCCTTCCTACACCCCCTATTTAACCCTCAACTCTATTCTCATTCAACTCACCACTTCTAGCCTTCAAGAACTCTATCAACAAACAAAAACTCAACAAAAATGGTCAGAGCTCCATGTTGTGAGAAGATGGGTTTGAAGAAAGGCCCTTGGAGTCGTGAAGAAGATCAAATTCTTGTGGATTATATTAATAAACATGGTCACCCGAATTGGCGCGCTCTTCCTAAACTTGCCGGTAGTTATTAAAACCCGAATAAGAAGTGTACGATGATGTTGTTTGATAACTTTCATGGTTTAATGTTGTTTTATTTGTGTTGATCTTGCTAGGTTTGTTGAGGTGTGGGAAAAGCTGCCGGTTAAGATGGACTAATTATTTACGACCCGATATTAAAAGGGGTAACTTTAGTAAAGAGGAAGAAGATACCATCATTAAGTTGCATGCCCTTATGGGAAATAGGTGCGTACTTTTTTATTGTTACATGTTGTAACTTGTCACATTAGTAATCTTGTAACCCATCACATTAGTAATTTTTTTTCTTTAAACATAAAAAAACAACTTTTATATTATGTTTTCAAGAAAGTACAATGAAAATTTATTAGTGTTAGCCGGATCTAATTAATATGAGGTTGGTTAAACGTACTCTAGAAAACATCGAATAAAAGTATGCAGTGTATGCTTAGACAGCATATATGTTTATGGATCTTATATTTTTTACTGATCTTGTGATGTGAATTGCAGATGGTCGGCTATTGCTGCAAGTTTACCTGGAAGAACAGATAACGAGATAAAGAATGTCTGGCACACACATTTAAAAAAGAGAGTGAAACCTAACCCTAATGATGACACCACCAACACCTTTGAAGTTCAACAAACAACCGAAGAATCTGAAACCAACTGTACCCCATTATCGCAATTAGAGACGAATTCGAGCAGCCAAACGAGTTATAATCAAATCGACTCGCCACAACCTTCATGTACCGACATATCTTCAGTGACTACAAGTATAAATGATTATAACTTGTGCATGGATGACATGGTTTTTGAAAACTTTCCGGAAATGGATGATGAGTTTTGGTCGGAGGTGTTTTCAGGTGACAACTCCGGCGAATTGCCGGTAGTACATGAAAACATTGGTCAAAATAATCTAAGTGGATGTGGGTATGAGTCAAATCTGCATGATGATATGGACTTTTGGTTCAACGTGTTCACAAGAGGGGAAGAATAGATGACGTGTGTTTTTTTTAGTTAGATTTTTTTACACAAACTCTTCTAACAATTGTATTTCAATTTTTTTAAATCAATACATTAGCTATAGATGCATCTATAAATCATTTTACTTTAATTTTAGATATTTATTTTAAACTAGAATTTAGTAAGCCTAAGGTGATGTTTGTTTTTGCTTCAAACATCTTCAGGAGAGTAATGTCTGCAGGCGCGCAGACAATCAGCTGTGAAGACAGTTTGTTTTTTTAAAAGAATAAGATCTGCAAACAGCTTATAACTTCTTAAAACAAAAGCTATTGAAACATGCTTCAAACGTCTTCATCCTCCACAACCGGTCGTCCAGCCCTTCCAACCCTAGCCACCGCCTCCGTCGCTCCTCCACTCGCCGGCAGCCATCGCCACCGCCTCTGCTCCTCCAGGTACACTCCTTCTCTTCCTCTCTCCCTTGGTTCCGGTCGCCATAACCACCGCCATACCGCCTCCTGCTCTCTCCCTTGGTTCGGTCGCCATACCGCCGCCATAACCACCGTTCGACCACCTCCGTCGACCCCCCGCTGCTTCATCATTAAACCGTTCGACCACCGCCGTTCGACCACCTCGTTCTGGTGGTTGTGTTTTGGGCTGATTTGGTCTGCTTATATAAATTGAAAGAGTCGAGAAGTTTTATCGTGATTCATACAATCCGTTCAGTTTCTCTCTCAAACATCAATTTTGTTCATCTTCTGTTAATTTAGGGTTTTGATTCTTGAATCCGTTTGTTTTCCAGTTTTAGTCTTTATGATTGTTGTAATCAGTAGATAGATTCTAGTGTACCAGATGTGCTATAAGTGTGTATTTTAGAGTTTGATTGTCTGGTTGTTTTTGTTTGAGAGTTGTTGAAGATTTATGAAATTGGTAGTAGTTTTCAGAGATATATGGCAAGATTGGTAGCAGTTTTCAGAGAAGTCAACATATATAAATGATTTCTTTTATTTTGGTCCATAAACTTTCGTCTTTAGGAAAATACATTTTAAGAAAAAAGAGTGTGTCGGCTTATGGTATTTGACCCAAACCACCTTTTATTTGTTTTTGTTAAGCCATTTGTTTTTGTTATGGTATTTGAGTATTGTGAACCCATGATTGTTTTTGTTATGCTATTTGAGTATTGTGAACAAATGATTGTTAAGAATATATATAATTGTAGATGGAAACTAATGATGGTCGACAACAATGGACGGATGACGCAATTAAATGTTTATTAGAAACATGTCTTGAAGAAATTGGGCGGGTAGGTAGAAATGGACAAAGCTTGCGCAGAGAGTCTTGGGTTATATTAGGAAAGAAACTCAAGGAACAATTTCACATGGATTTGAGTCAAAAGCAAATTAGAAATGCTTTTGATACCATGAAATCAAAATATGTAGGATGGTGTTATTTGCGAAACAAGACTGGAAATCTTTACAACCCAGAAACAAACATGTTCACTTTAACGCCTCAGGAATGGGAAGATTTTAAGAAGGTGCATATTTCTTTATGTTTTTAGTATTGTGTTATATTTTAGAGTGAAAAGTATAAATTATAGTCCATATTAATTTGGCGCAGGGTCACCCGAGGGCAATGTCATTAAAAACACGCCCGTTGCCTCATCTTGACCTTCACATAGCTTTGTTCGAAGGGCTTAGTGCTACAGGTGGTAATCAATGGACATCTACTCAAACATCTGGAGTTTCATCATCCCCACATGTCCAAACACTTCAGATACAAGATGGTAGCTTTTGTAATCCGGAAGATGATGATGGAGACTCTCATGAACAAAGCTTTCAAAATGATGATGAAGTTCCTTCCAATAATAAGGGTCAAACTTCTAATCATAATGAAGCTAGGCGTAACAAAAAAGCCAAAACCTCTAAAACCACCATTACCCTAGATGATTTAGCGTAAGATATGCAACAAGCACTCAAGCATATGGTGAAAAGCACAGGGCCATCAACTGACGAATGTTATGATAAGTTGAAATTAGTTGGCTTAGAGCCTATAGATCCCTTGTTTTTGACAGCATTTAACATTTTTGGTCAGTCGATACAAATGAGACAAGCGTGGATGACATTGCCATCAGACCCTGAGGTGTTGAAAGGGTGGATTAAGATGACCGTGATGACATTAGGAATGTTTAAGTAGGGAGAGTGATTTGTAGTATGTCGGTATTTGTAGTGGATGACATTGGTCAGTCGGTATTTGTCTTTTGGTGTGATTTGTAGTATGTCGGTATTTGTAGTGGATGACATTGGTCAGTCGGTATTTGTCTTTTGGTGTGATTTGTAGTATGTGATTCGTATTAAACGTAGATTTAAACACTCGAAACAAACAATTCATAAGTATTTTCATGAAGTGTTGGCAACAATGATGGAGTTTGCTAAAGAGGTTATAGTACCAACATCTAATCCAGATACTCCAAGACGTAATAAAAGATTACGAAGAGTTTTTAAGGTACGTCCTAAAAGTCCTATTGTGATCTCTTTCCATGTATATTATTAACGATTAAATTCTATATAGGGAGCGATTGGTGCACTTGATGGAACTTTGATACATGCCATTGTCCCTGTTCATAAACAACATTTGTATAGAGGAAGAGGAAAAGGCGAGTGCTATCAAAATGTTTTGGCCATTTGTGACTTCAATATGGTATTTACCTTTCTGGTGGCCGGATGGGAAGGAGTAGCACATGATTCTAGAATATTGTCTGAATCTTTAACAAATGCTAATGCACCATTTCCACTACCTCCTCCGGGTATATATATTACAATCTCAACTTTATTTCTTATATTACATATATAGTTTTGATGCATGCATCGTCTTTTTTAGATAAATATTATCTATGTGATGCTGCGTATGCACACACTCGTGGATTTATGGCACCATATCGAAATGTGAGGTACTGGCTTGGAGATTTTCGAAGAAATCGTGCATTGACCGAAAAAGAAAAGTTCAACCAGCCACATGCAAAACTTAGAAATGTTATTGAACGTTCTTATGGGGTATTAAAGGCACGTTTTCCAATATTAAAAAAAATGGCGCCTTTCTCGTTGGTTACACAACGAAATATTACGATTGCATGTTTTGCACTTCACAATTTTATACGGAAAGAGGGTTTAAGCGATGACCTTTTTGATGAATATGATCACCCAAATGTACGTTTTCAAGATGGAGATGAAGATGCACAAGATAATGGTGAAGAAGGAGAAGCTCAACATGGAAGTGCAGCGGATCGTGAATTCATGAGTCAACTTCGAGATCAAATAGCACAACAATTAATGCAAAACAATGTGCTTTGAGTTTATTTTATGTTATGTGTTTTTTAAACTTGTTTTTAATATTATAATTTTATGTAACTTGAATGTTAAATAACTTCTATCCAGTGAGATAAGTTTGATAATTTACATATTTTCAGTTTATGCAGACAGTATCAACTTATAAAAACAAACAGTCTTATTTTTTCAGCTTACAAAGCTTCAGACCACATCTTCAGCTGCAGACATAAAAACAGATGAAATCAGCTTACAGACAGTTTATGTCTGCAAAAACAAACAGCACCTAAATGTGTTTACTGATTTAATATATGAGAAGTTAAATTTATATTGGATTTAAAATTATACGCAGAATATTATATTTTATTACTTATTTTTTTTCTGGTTTTAACTTTTAAGAAACTTTCAATATATATATATATATATATATATATATATATATATATATATATATATATATTATAGGGGAAGTATAAAATGAAAACTCACTTGAGTTGTGAAAACCCGTGAAAAACACTATGTAACATCGTTTTTTTTTTGTTACACATGTAATATATGTTGTTACATTTAATATAAACATCGAAAAATCAAAAAAACTTTTTTTTGCTATTTTTTAATATTTTTTTACTAATTTTTTATATATGTTTTCAGAAGAGAGAAAATGTTATACATATGTTTACATTTTTTATTAACTTTAACTGTGGACCACAAGATTTAAACTTAATTAAAAACATGTGGTTGAGAATGTGTTTCTAGGGTTTTCATAACTCAAGTGGGTTTTTATTTTAACCTAACCCTATAACATGTGGTTGAGAATGTGTTTCTAGGGTTTTCATAACTCAAATGGGTTTTTATTTTAACCTAACCCTATAAAGTTTAAATCTTGTGGTCCACAGTTAAAGTTAATAAAAAATGTAAACATATATATATATATAACATTTTCTCTCTCCTAGTAAAAAAATGTTTTTTTGATTTTTGATGTTTTGTATTAAATGTAACAACATATATTACGTGTTGTAATAAAAAAAAACGATGTTACATAGGGTTTTCACAACTCAAGCGGGTTTTCATTTAATACTTCCCATATATATATATATATATATATATCAATTCATATTTGTTAAAATATAATAAATAAAGATACATCGAATAAGATATGTAAACAATCTATATTTTTCCAAAATGACTTATAAATAACTGAAATTAAGTGACTATAATTTTTTTTAAAGTCACAAAGGTGTCTAATGTTTTCTAATAAGCAAGGTAGTGACTATAATATATCTTTAATAAACTTGTACTCAAATCTTGAGAAAATTACTGATTTTGTTCCTGTGGTTTAAGGTGGAGGCACAATGAGTTTCTGAAAAAAATTTTAAACTGGTTAAGTCCCCGTGGTTTCAGAAACGAACCATTTGTGTCCCTGCCATTTCTTAACTTTCAGGGTAAACTTTCATTTCTGAAACCACAGGGACTCAAATTGTTCGTTTCTAAAATCACATGGACTCAAATTGTTTGTTTCTGAAACCACGGGGACTCAATCAGTTCAAAATCTTTTTCGAGACTCATTGTGTTTCCGTCTTAAAACCACAGGGACGCAAACAATAATTTTCTCTCAATTCTTTGTCAGAATATCATGAAAGCTATATTATATAACAAATGAGGAAAGTGAATATGAGCTGTTATATATTTAAGTTAGATGTAAAACCACACAAAAACTACGTTGTTTTGATTTAAAACTAATTAAAAATTATTTTTAATACAACAATTTTCCTTGATTATCTCATCTTTTTCCGGCAACCCTAGCACACACGAAATTTCAAGCAAATGAAGTTCTAATATGCCATTTCTATTCTATTTGAGAATTCATTTTAATTTTGTATTATTATTTCAAAATCAAAATATTGAAATACCAATTAATGCAATTCTTCTGCTAGTAAAATGAAATGGAAGTTGAAGTTATTTAAGAGAATCAAAACCAAAATATTGAAATGTCAATTGAAACTCGTCTGCAGTAATGTAAACTTCATCACTTTTTAAGATTTGAAAACAAAAACATGCATATGTTCCCGTTAATTAATAAAACTAATAATTTTAGCATTAAAAGTCTTTGAAATGGATATTCTTAGAAAGAATAATTTATTCTTGCCCGTGCTTGAAAACAAGTAACGATGAAGATGGATGAGATTGCTTGGCAATGATTTTTGTGTATCAACATGGATATGGAAAGGATTTTTTAATTGAATTGTAGATTTTTGATCAGAACGGCATACTTTTAAATAGTTTCTGTTGGACTCGTTATGCCCAAGACACATATTTTTATTGATGTGGCTAGTACGTCATTATTCAACTCGGGTCATACCCAATAACAAGCTAGACAAACACCTGTAATATTCGTCTATGGATGATATGATCATAACAAATAAATATTAACACTTGAGTTATTTAGAAAAAGGTTTTCTAAATAAAATATACTTGTGAATAAATCATATGGATGATTTATACTTTGAGAAAAAGTATTCATATTGTTGTTAAAAGGGGTTGAGTAACAATATGTCAAGCATGTTACCTATATGTGTTATGTTTGGAAATAACACAATTGTGTTTTATAACATTAATATATATAGAAGTTACAAAAATAATAATAATAAGAAAACAAGGAGAAGTCCCCCCCCCCCCCCCTCTCTCTCACCATTTCTTATTTTATTATTATTTTCATATTAGTGGAGACATGCATGAGATTTGATTGGATCATTGTGTGGTGCAATTATAAACCATCTATCTCACCCTTTCTCTTGCTCATAACTCATAACAACACAAGTAACAAGTAAGGATTTTCTCTCTTCCTTTTCTCTCTTGAGGGCCAAGAGCAAGAACACAAAAGGAACAATAAAGGATATATCCTCTGCTCGAGCTTCCTCTCTTCCTCTCTTTGGATTCGGCCAAGAGCAAGGGTAAGAAGGAGGTGAAATCAAGTGTAAATCCTAGCTACAAAGGGTGCTTGTTGGATGCTTGGGGTATGCAAGCTTGAGGAGCATCTCCATTGAAGCTCTAGCCTTCTTCATCATCATCTCCTTCCTCTTCCTTGATTTGAAAGGTAGTTTTAACATGCATGTACTTATAGTGACATGCATGTGTTTGATAGTATGTATTAAGTTTTCGGGTTTATGGTGGGGTTTTACCATATGGCCGAAAATTTTGGGGGTTTTGGTTACCCCATGGTTTTTCAAGGTTATACTTTACATGCATGTGGTACTCTTGAAAAACTAAGTCATTTGATGATTGATTGTGTTGTTTGGACAAAACCCGGAACTTTCGGTTTTGTCAAGTTTGGCCAAAAGTTTTAGGGAAAGGGGAACCATCTTTGGGTCATTGTGTTATTACATATTTGGATGTGTAATAGATGTTCATAACCTAGCCATGGCCTGTGTTTGGTTGAATGTTTGTGTTGATTGTTTGTTCATTCAAATGGTTGTTTGTTCATTCGATATGGTTGTAATTTATTTGGGTTGTGTAATCTATTTATTCTTCAATTGGTTTGTAATAATAAGTAGATTAGATGCATTTTTTTTACTAGAGAAAAATGTATTAGGATATATTTTTGTAAAAGAAGATGCAAAGGAAGAGAGCCCAAATAAGTGATGGAGACCACAAGACGAGGGTAAACACTTGGAGCATAAGGATGCGGATCAAGTGGGAGTTCACCAACACAAGCTCATGTCCTTTTGGGTCCCTTAGGAGAGACTTTTTGACACACTTGTCTTTGGTTAACAAGTGTGGTCAACATTAGGAGGCTATGGTTATGAACTTGTGGTTGTGTATATTTTATGCTTGCATGGTTGATTTGCTTTTGTTTGTGTTATTACAATGTGGCTTGCTAAAACAACTTAAAATCAACTAGCATAAAAGAGGTTCCTTAGAAATCGTTAGGTAATAAAAATTGGTTTTT